>NC_056608.1:22785442-22844090 GCF_018340385.1 Cyprinus carpio
TATATATATTTTTTTTCTTCATAACTTATTTAATTATTTATTTATTTGTATTGGTACAAAACAAAACATGAGCACTGTATTAAATTAGCATACAGTGTATGGGTGCCTGGACAGGTTTGCATGGTAAAATATTCTGTTCAGGCATGACTAGTTATGTCTAAGCAGAGCTGTCTCTTAAAGAAATGTCATCCTTGACTTAATTCATTGTTATTGCTTACAGCAACTTAGTGTCCTCATTTCAGAGTGTGCATGTTGTGCTGAGCCTGTGCGTTTGTGTAAGTGTGTGTGTTTTGCCAACATCACCAGTGTCCTCTGCTGTTGAAAACCCTTGTGGCAGATCCCCACTTGGATGTGTATTTGTTGCTAGGATACAGCATACCCCTATAGTTCACCCCAACCCTTCATGTAAATATGTACAGGACTCTGAATTAGCCAAAGATTTAGAGTTACAGAAACACTGAGTCAGTGTGAGGCACTTCAGTCCCCAAATTACATTAAAGAAGATATGTATTACAGAATGAGCCACTTTTATTTGAGTTAATGTCAGTATGAAGAAAATTGAGTGTGAATTGAATTGATTACTGAGCATTTCTACCTTAGCAGCTTTTGTATGTATGTATGTATGTGTGTGTATGTGTGGGAGAGTTTGGTTCCAAAACGCAATAAATCCATTTTGATTAATTTGAGTTTCAAACTTTCACATAGCATCTTTAGGTTATAATAATATTAAAAATTAAAATCCAGGTTTTGATTTTCAAAGATTTATTATAAAATTGTATTACTTTTTTTCCATAATGCAATAAATCCATGATACTTTTTTTCCTCAAAATGCAATAAATCCATTGAATCAATATGAAAGTTATTTTTCATATTGAAACTAATGATAATACACAACATAGTAAGTTGATCCACATATGACAGCCTCTGAACTTCAATACTATCTTATATACAGGCACTGGATGAAAAATACATTCAGTTAGTCATCGCTTCCAAAATGAACTCAACGGGTCATCTTGTTAATGCTATAAATTAATTACAGCAATAAAAGAATCATGAACATTTCATCATGAACAAGAACATGAACAACAATAGCACATTAGATCACAGAAATTCCAAAATGACATTTCCCTTACATTAAAATTCCAAAAGATTATTCATCTTTGCCATGTTACATTCATTTAGTTGACTAGTTCTATGTGCTGTATTTATTATGTGCTGGTGTTTGTCACGGTTTGGAAAAAAAGGGAGAAAACATGGCCTAATAATTCTGTGAATATTGCATTTTGATGAAAATTTAAAATTTACTTTCAATACCGACCAGATACAATAATTGGATTTTGGCGGATGCTTTGGGTTTGTCTTCCTCTCCCGGTCACTCTAATCTTAAAGACCTACCGTTTCTCAATAAAGATAACTTTTAAAATGCAGCATGTGAAAATTAATAAAGCCCTGAATCATTCATGATGGCTTGATAAGTACTGCCAGCGTGGGAGGTGTATTAAAATGTAACATCTAAAATGCACCACGGGATGCTGCAGGATTTTGTTAATCTCGCCATATGGCAAACGCCAGAAAAAAAAAATTATAAGTTCTACCCCAAACCAAAACAAACGTGAATCTGCTTTGGCTGACAGGAAAGATAAGCACATGGCTTAAAAGATGTTTTATTATCAATCAAAAATGCTGTGTTGACAGATTAAAACAATGACTCCAAGCTATGCCAGACCCTCTGCATTAAATCCCACTGTTTCCAGCTCATGATAAATGATGGAACAGGCAGTTACTATGACAACCATCTCTCTCAGTCAAGCATCAGAAGAGCAAGCAAGAGGAATAGAGATACAGAAATGAAAAGGGGGGGTGGAAGGGCGCAGATAGAGAGTCTTGGCTTGTGTCTGGAAGGCCTCTGTTGACCGTGTGGGTGCTGACCCGAGCAGCCTGGGAACAGAGGGCCTAATGAAACGCAAACCATCAATCTGCCTCTTTATTTTGCTGATGAAGACACTAGCATAGAGGGCATGCGGCTATACATGCTTTTTGTACTCAGGGATCCTTTCTGCTGTTGGCTCTGTGTAGAGGGGCAGTTGTGGAGGAGGGAATGTCCTTGCAACACATGTTGGCCCGGTAGAAGGAAAAAAAAAAAAACAGCTTACTATGACCTACACAATGAGTAAGGTTAATTGGTTTCACTTGACAGACCATGCTATGAATGCTAGACCAATTCCTATACTCCTGATTTCTCCTATTCTATTCTATTCTATTCTGGGCTCATTAACAACAAGAGCATCCATAATAAAAATAAATGAAAATGCCAAGCTTTTTTATGGGTGGTTTTTTTTTTATAAATTTTACTTTTTTTTTTAAAATTATTTTGAAAAAAACATTTTGATGTTTTACATATATTTTTAAGTTTTTTTATATGTTTTTTTAGGTGTAGTGTTTTTTTTATGTGTATATATTTTTTTCTACAAATATCCTCTGACCACATGATGATTTTTATACAACCTGAACTAACCTTGCTCTTAGGTCATAAAAAAGTTCAAATTAATCTTATTTAAAGAAATCACTACATGTATGATGTATTTTGTAAAGTCTATCTGTATTTACTAATTGTATCCCTAAAACTCATCATGCTGATAATCACAATGACATATTTAACTCCATTTTTTCTAGTGAGAAAAATTTCTTAAATTATTTAAGAAATAAAAAATAAAGTTTAATAAATCATGCGACACACCATGATTATGCAAATTAAGTTCCCGCTTTCTACTCAGTCAAACCAGCTTTGGACCTGCTCCACTTTCTCAGTTGTTTAACTGAATTATAGTAGTAAATGCTACACATAGGCAACTGGCCATTATTGATTACTTCAGCAAAATATTTAAGCCAGAAAACTGATTCCAAAAAAGAACAGAAGGAACAGATTATATTCAATTATATATTCAGTATAGGCATTATTGGATAATTTATATGTAGAAACTGCTCAGCATTGTTGACTAAAGATTCTGCACCATTGGGTTTGTCTTTAAGAATATTAAACTTGACACATAGCCGTTAGTAAGCGATAATGTACATCCAGCCGGTTGTTACAAGAAATAAACCCCGGACAGGTGATCAGGACCCGACACCAAGCCGTACCAGTTAGTTCTTTATAATCCCTTACAGAAGTACAAACACAATGTAGGAAAATGGCACAGCTGCGTTTGTATGAAACGAGGAGTGATGGTCCGCAATACCAGGATGACATAATTAAAACAATTGTAAACAATTTTGAATTCGAGTTTTAATATTTTTATAGCTAAACCAAACACAAAGCTTTCACCAGAATGAACCAAAAATTAGCACACACGAAAATGATTACAGCGCCCCGCCATCGATGTTACGCCCGGATGAGCATGGGTTATTAGCTTTTACCGGTGGTTATCCGATGGATAACAAAACCTTGGAAACAAAAAAAAAGGTCACGACTGACCAACCAATTATTCACGTATTCCACAGAGCCCGTGTAATAAACAACATTAAAAACTTTTGAAACAATTGCCAGGTGCCAGTCTATTCTATTCTATTCTATTAGATTCTATTATAATGTCAAATTTAAATCCACGGTTTGTTACTGTGTCATTGAAAATTCTTGGACATAAACACTTGAGAATATTAGATTTCTCTAACAAAGGGGAAGAAGAAACAGATTATCAGCCACGTTGTTGAGGTTCAAAGTATTTTTCCAAGAAAAACAAGTAGGTGTGTGGGACAACAGGATGATCTTTACACCGTTTTGAGTGGCTTGTAAAGTGGGGCCAATGCAACTTGAATGTGCTTTAACAAAACCGTTTAAAGATTTTTAAAGGTCAAATTGAGGATGGGAACAAGGATTTATCAGATCACACTTTCGAACAGCCTTATACAGTACTATGTGATATTCTATGAACACACACACAAATCCACAAAAAGAACACGAGTTTTAAGTGATACAAATAAACAGTATTGCACAAATAGAAAAGAGGATAATTAAACCATTTAGATGAGCTATGTGCATGTGTGTTTGAGTTGGACATTAATCAACATTCAATGTTGTGGTGGTGTGTGATCGTGAGTGTATAGTTTCTGTTTACCTTCACACGGACATGGTCCTGTGTCTTTTGTCCTGTGGGAATAGCGTTTGAAATAGGTTTAATGGTTGTTGTCTGGCACCATTTAAAGTGTAAGATAAGGCTTGCCAGCTTGATACAGCAGCTGGGTTCACTGTACCTGCCAAACCTACTATTATGATTAAAGGCATGAATGCACTATGAGCAGAAAGCTTCGCCACAGTAAACACACTTTCACACAACAAAACTACTCTATCAGTTACAGCTCCACAAAAATAAAGCACACTTTTTCACAACCCTTTTATGGATCTCCTGTTTTCTCACATTCTGTTTTAATGCTAATTTCATTGCACAAAAAAAATAGCCGAATAAGCAATTGTGTCGGGGGTTAAAGCAATTCAAGTGTGCATGAAGTGACTTTATCTTCTTAAATTTTCGTGTAAGTGTGCGAAGTTAGAAAAAGACATATCTCCTTAGTAAATTAGTTTATACTCAATTATTTATATTATTTCAATTATATAGGAATTCTTTCAGTGTTTATTTATATTAAGGCTACTTCCAGTTTTTCACTGCTAATAATCCTCCAGGATGAGGCCACATACTGTAACTCACTTAGAATTCAACACTTTATGTGTAGAAACAGGTAGTAATTTACGCAGTGATGCCCTTATAAATTACAACTCACAACTAGTAAAGAGTTAATAGCTGATCTATGGTAGAAGTTTGGGTGTTGAAGGTAAAATTAAACAATATTGTACTTGCGTTTGGTGTAATGGTTTATTTGTACCATCATTTTGGTATGTTTTTAATGCACATTTCCCCTTCTGTTACAATATAAAATATTATAACTGTACTTTTATCTGCTTGTTTTACATTTTATTTGGTAGAAAAAAGTAATTAGGTGCTTACAATATTGTAATAGTGTACTATATTGTAGAAAAAAAAAAATTTCTGGAGATAGGAGAGCTGATATATATATATATATACTATATATATATATATATATATATATATTATATATATGAATATATAGATATATATAATTGGCAAAAGTTTAATTTACAGCAGGCATTAATTACATCTTACTTATTTTAAAAAAAAAGTATAAATTTACTTAAAAAAAAAAAAAAAAAAAAAAAAGTAGGTTTACTAATCTTGCAGTCACAACACATGCAATAATATCAGACAAATGAAATGCTAATGTGGACACCTCCCCTATGAGATTGCACTGGGCTGAACAGGCCACATTACTAAATGATGCTGAGGGCCACTTTTTCCATCTACATAGTGACACACACATAGTGATTATGTTCTTGCATAATTTGCAGTGTTTGATGCCTTGGGAGAGAGTATGTTTTGAATAATATCTAAGTTTAATACTTGTTCAAAACAATCACTTTTAGCAAAGTTTGTACTGTTTTCTGTTTATTTTAATAAAATAATAAATTTTTCCTCAATCAATATACTGACATAAATATGTGTTCATTTTAAAATACAGAAACAAAATAATATTCTGAAAGCTTTTAAAAGAGATTCCCATAATAATTTAATACAGCTTACAATAGTAACCAATTAATTATCTGATATTATTAATTATCATATTTTTAATTACTAATGTTTCATTATAAATACATTGATTATCTCTTAAGGTGAACACCCAACTTAATCTTGGCACTTTCCATGTCATGTCAAACAAATGGAAGTAGGCCAGCTCTTTTTTTTATCAATGTGAATTGTATCTTTACGCCCAAACAGCAGGGGCGCTTTTACCCCAACCATACTTGTAAAAAAACAGTTGCCTTAATTACCTTGAATAAAAATAAGAACAATAACAACAAACCTGTCTTAAAACATACTGTATTCATTTTATCAGTTCTTATTTGCTGTGTAAATCTAATCGTTTTAAACTGTTTGTTTATTTTGTATATGAATCACTATTAAACAAGTATTGAGAACCATGAAAAAGGCTTACAACCATAAGAGTAAATGCCCTGTACTATGAAATACATGTTCAGATGCTGGAGTCTGATTAGAGCAACAGTAAATCGTACCCTTTTCCACCCACTTAGTGAGGCAGCACACAGCCCACCTTCAACACACTGCATGGACAGAGCATGGGACAACTTTTAACAAAATTCATCTAAATGCCCCATCCACTCATTTCTTAGAATCAAAAAATAAGGAAGTAAGAGCAGCAGCAAAGTAATGAGTCATGCTTTGAGAGGGTCAGAATAGGTCAATGTTTTTACTAAAATAAGATTTATCACAGTTTAATTATCTTCGTCTTTAGTAATTTGCAAGGCCAAATGACACTCTGAAATGGTTGTGAAATACATTTTGAGGTGGAAGAATATGTGGAGGAGGGCAGGGATCATCAATAATATACATCAAGTAGTTTTATGCATACATAAAATTCTGTGCCACTGCCTCTTCCTAAGATAAACAGTTACAGTAACAGTCAACATTTATTTTTTGAGCAAGATGCATCTACAGTATACAACTGACAATTACTGATTCCACTTAGCGGATGTCTTTGCAGTGCTTTGAATTCTATATTAATGGCCAAGAGGTGAAATACTTAATTGCTCTTGAGCCCTGCTATATCACGGTGACCACACTGAAGCTTCAGAATGTCACACAAAATACTTGTGTGAAGGACCTTGCATTATAGGGGGCTATGTATTGTTATGCCTTCAGATCCATGAAAGATGTTCTGTCAAGGTACAGTATCTGATTAGATCATAGTTATATATAGACAAAATCCATTACTGCACTATAATCATTCACTACAGGTGGCAGCATCATGAGTTACAGCAATTGGTATAATACAGATCGATCTTTTGTAGATTAGCTGGCTGTGGTCATGTTGCATAAGAGTAAAGTTACAGTGGCCCACCCTGCTAATCACACTGTTGCTTTTCCCTTATCTTCTATAGTCATGAGTGTGGGGTTTCCTAACCTTGCTTGACTCTAGATGGCACACAATTATATGTACACTGTTGTGCAAAAGTTTGGGTTCAGTAAGATTATTTATTCGGGCGATTACAGTAATAGGGCGAGGCAGATTCGGCAAACTCCCATTTATATAGCAGATCCCCACCAGAGAGCGCAATTACCTGTGCTCTGAATGGAATGGATAGCACCTTGGGTACGTAACCATGCCTTGGTTTCAGGATGACCTTAGAGTTGTTAGGCCCAAATTTCAGTCAGGCAGGGCTAATGGAAAGCGCCTGCAGGTCTCCTATTCGCTTTACCGATGCTAGTGCCAGAACCAGAGCGGTCTTCAGCAGGCAGTGACTGAAAAGTTGGTATTACTGTAGTGGCTCCAAAAGGGGGTCCTTCAGGGCCCTCAGTACAGTGGGCAGATCCCAGGAAGGGACAGTGCATCGCGCCACATATGAAGGTGTGCTCTGATTGGCCAGCTATCCAGTGCATTGTGACTGAATACGTCAAGCGCATTGCATAAACATAAAACCATGTCTGCATTTGGGATCAGAGAAATAGGATCAGGAAACAGTCCTCCATAAAATGTGTTGCACACATCTGAATATTTGGGCTGGACTGTTCTGGAAACAGTGCTGTAAATGCAACTTAACCACTGATTTCTAGTCGTGTCCTCTTTTGGAAGGCCAAACAAAGGACTGGACTCCGGGCTTAAGAATGGCACAGCCGGACGGCTTGTGGCAACCACATGTGATGACCCTAGGCTAGGCTTTGTCCATGGTGAAAGCCGATCCAGCTATTCACAGCTCGAAGTTGATGTATTTCCTCAGTGACCAGCACAGATCAGCTTCTATGCATGGGACGAAGCGAATATCGTCCTCATTTGGAAGGCCAAAGAAAGTAGTTTCGCTTTCACAATGAAACACTGAGTGTCTCCACAACATGGCGGTGGCAGCAGCAACAATACTACAGCTAGAATAAAAGTTACGCCTTCTTTCTTTGCGTGAATATTTGGGCGGCGGTTATGCAAATTTTCCCACATTGTGTGGTGCGTGTTAGAATGAGGGCCTTTTAGGAGGTCATGGCCAAGTCTTAACTTTTCTAAAGAAATCTCTCTTTGGATTTGAGACTTTAGTCTTTGCAACTTTACAAAGATCTTGCTTTATGCAGAGCTTGTAAACACAAGAGACAAGAGAAAGTAAAAATTGAAAAATTGCATCATATGACCCCCTTTAAAGGGCTTGTGCATTCAACTGTTTTGAAATGGAGCTTTGTGCTCATGTATCTACCTCTCTCATTCAGCACAAATCAAAAAGATTCCATAATATTTCTGTTCTTGCAATGTAACATATCTGAATGCTAAAACTATTATTTATTCTGTAAATTATAGGCTTTGTCGCGTTCCCAACGGGTGAACAGAGGTGGGCATGCTGATGTTTGGTACACATGTATTCTGGGATGGATGTATTCAAATACATCCAAAAAATTAAAAAATGATGGATATGATGTGTGTGTGTGTGTGTGTGTGTGTGTGTGTGTGTGTGTGTGTGTGTTGTGTGGTGTGTGTGTGTGTGTGTGTGTGTGTGTGTGTGGTGCGTGTGTGTGTGTGGTGTGTGTGGTGTGCGCGCGCCAGTGCGATCACTTCAACTGTTTCCTTATACTAGCAAAATCAATTTAAACACTTATTGTCTTATTAATAATGCATCAATGTACAGTATAAAGGTCTGCTTTTATTTATGTACACTCTCAATGAAAACAAAACATTGTGTTTTGTAAAATAAAAAAAAAACAAATAGGATGTTGTTTCTGCCATTTGAGTTTCCTTTCTGTGAACACAAATTACGCCTGTCACAAAAATTAACTGAAACTCGGCAGTTTATATAGGCTGTTATGAGTCACACTGTTTTTTTTCCCCCTTGTATATGTGTAAAAACTAAATCAAATATATTTCAAGAATTAATTCCTTGTATGTAGGCTATATAAGTACTATTGTCTGTTCAAAATAAAATGAAAAGAAACCGAAGCACAGTAGATTTGTTTTGTTTTTTCCCCTGTTGTACCGAAATCGTATCGATTCGAGGTACGAACTGTGACATCTGTGTACCGTTCCACCCGTATTGAATACTGATCAGCACCTTGGGTACTATACTCACAGGTTTCATACTGCCGAAACCAACGGCCCAGTGCCTTCTGAACAAAGACCAGAGTCCCCAAAACCTTTTAATTGATGGTCTTAATTTCTGCAAAATATGAAGCTGCATGTGAAAAAGAAAAGTGACCTGTTCTGCTAGTCTTTTCTGGTGGGGTACTGATGGAGTTAGCAGATAATGCTCAAAAAAGCCAGGGTAAAATGAAAACTGATCTGTCCCCTGAAAATCCTGTGTCTCAATGGTTTTATTGTTTGGATAAAGAGGCTTTATTCTGTACCACTCATCCACCAGTTCCTCTAATGGTGTTGTCCCATTTCTGCAGAACTATTAAGATAATTAAAAAAAGAGGTTAAGTCTGTCCCTTTTCCTGCTATTTCTCTTGGTTTCTTTCTGTCTTTTCTGAAAGACTAAATTATAGTTTTCATTTTCATTTTTCATTTAATTTCATTTCAGCATGCCATGCTTTGGGGTTTTCATTCCTGAAATTGACAAAGTAACACAATAGCACGTTCTTCTTAGGGGGACTACCATGTATTTATACCAACTGTGGCATAGGCATTATTTGTGGAGTGAAGCAGAAGAACTTCTAATAATTGTAAACGTGTTGCTGTGATATGTGCAATAACCCTCTATCTACAAAGATTTTCACATTTTGCTTTGCTATATGTCTAATTTTGTGCTAGATGATAATAGCATGTGTTCATGTATGGATTCATGTCCTCTTGTGGATAATGTTGTACTCAGTTTGTGATCCAGTCATTTATCTGTCAGCTGTTTAACTTACATTGCAAAAAGCAGCTTGATAATATTTTGGCATGTGGTTGTTGCACATATCTGCAAATCTGCTGCTTTTCTGACTCTTTTTCTCTTCCTGTATTTGCTCTTTCTGTCCTCCGCGGACTTTATCCCAGCTGATTTGTTGACTGTTTGTTGGTTGTGCACTCATCTGTGCACTCATGCTTAATCTATTCAATCTACTTTCCTTCACCCTTTTGTCACTGCACGCCTCCTATGTTTTTATTTTTTTTCCAGCAAGGCCAGAGTTTTAGCAAGAAAAGCCATTAGACTAATCATACAAAGATGTAGATGAAAAGTAATTAATAATAGTAAGTAAACTGGCACTCAAGCTCACATGAAGCTCTTATGTTGAGGAGTTTTCTGCAAGGCAGCAGCAGTGGACTGTACTGCTAATGTTGTCTGCTTTGTACCACCTTAGTATGATGCCAACCCAGATTAAAGACCACCATAAGAATGTGTCCCCAGCAAAGCATGGGTTGCATAAGTAAGGCTGGAAACTCACAAAGAGCATTAGCCATGTGTGCTGTCCAGCATCCAAAACTGCGCTCATCTGTGGTGATGTGCCAGCTTCCAAGATAAAGGCCTTTCTCAGCCTGTATGACAGGATCTCTGGGTAATGATCTCATTATTTCTCCATGATAACAGAGCACAGAGTTGACATGGATTGGAGAGTATTTGACCGATATTAATGTTGAATGTTCTCGAAGTTACAATTTTCTTTTTTTACTGCTGAAATTTCACAAAAGAACTTAAAACATTTTGAAATATGACATCAGAAACTGGTTGAAATGGTTCTTTAAGATTACTTCAAACTTCAGTTTGCAGAAACTAGAATGAGGAAGAGGTTCATTTTCTATCTGAGTTTTTGTCAAACAGCCATGTGAAAAGGAGAACCGGTTTTATTTGTGGTAAAACTCAAATATTTGCTAGTCTGCAGTACAGCTTCTATGTTCAGCTAAATTTAGTTATTTAGCTCTTTTGATCAGGCCAAAGTTCTTGAAACTGGTCTTGAATGTTATCGAATTACAGTAGCTAAACACTTCAAATTACCACAATATTAGTGGGGGAAGAAATTTTAGGGGAAAATTGAATTTTTTTTTCAGTTTTGGTCAGGAAACACAGAAGTGTGGATTGTCTTGAATGTGTGATGTTATGTGACAGTCTAATCTTCAGTAACAGTAAAGTTCAATACAGTAGCATTTGTTATAACAGTAAAGCTAACAATAATGAAAAATACTTGTACAGTATTAATGTAGTGTAATGTCAATTTATAAGTATGCCATTGTTCATTGTTAATTTATGTATGTTCATACTTTAATGTTAATTTATACAATGTGAAATGTTAATTTATGTTAATTTAATAGAATTTCCACATATACACTACCGTTTAAAGTTTTTGGGTCAATACAGTGAAACTGTAATATTGTGAATTATTATAACAATGTAAAATAACTGAATTTTTAGGATTCTTTGACGAATAGATTAGTCCTAGAGAACAGCATAATAAAAATCTTTTGTAATATTATTAATGTTTCTACTGGCACTTTTGATCAATTTAATGCATCTTATCTGAATAGCAGTATTTATTTTATTTTATTTTATTTTATTTTATTTTATTTTATTTTATTATTTTTTTTATTTTTTTTAAATCTTATTAATCCTAAATGTTAAATGGTGTAGTGTACATATTTAATGTTATGTTAAATTAATACATTTGCATAATTTAAGTATAAATTAGCATTAATATATTATGATCAAGTAGTAATAAAATTGAATGATAGTATATTTATAAAGTAGCATTAAATTACATAAATTTTGTACAAAATTGTTTTCATTGTTAATTTAAGATACCTAATGGATTAAATACCAAGTTCTGTCATGAAACTCTAAATGGTGCAGACTGATCGGTCCTTAATGTAAACTGTCGATATTCTTAGCATTAAACGACTTGCCAAAAGCTGATTGATTCATGTTGCATTCGGCAATAATCTACAAATACAGCAATAATCAACAGCAGCAGCAATTCAGCAGTAGCAGCCACGTAGCAGATCTATTCCACCAAGACCATATTCTTAGCATATTGTACATATACAGCAATATCAGAGCAGCAATCAGCAGTAGCTAGCAATCTTCAGATATTGTTCTCTATATAAAATCAGCGAACAAATGTTAAGTTTGATGATTTTGTAAAGTATAAAAACTCAGTTATGTATTACAGCTGATGTAAACAGTTTATGTGTATCACTAATGTGATGCATTGTGAAGTGGACAGAAAACAATCACAGGAAGTATACAGTAGTTTAAAATATATTCATGAATTGCTGATAAAATTGCTAATATATGACTGCTTTACAATACTGCTCAATTTTATTCTGAAAAATCTATATCATAGTATCTATGGCAGAACATCATGGTACAACATTCTTAGAAACAATTTTAAAAGAAATTCCCCTTGATAAATAATAAAACACTCTAACAACAAAATATTGCTGTTAATAAGTGCTTTCCTGTAGGTATTTCAGCTTCAATACATAAACATCTGACTGACATTCACCCATTGCCATAAACACAAAAAGCACCATGATGTATTTCCTATTAAATAACATGGAGTATAGTACAATTCTGTAAATCTAACCATGATAGACAGACTGGGATGAATAGGGAAATTAAATATTCTCCCATTTGTCCAGTTTAGTTACAGTACTGCTATTGGGACTGCCATTGTTATTAAGCACCAAGTATAAGCATTTTAAATACTATTTCTTATGTTAAGTAATAATATTAGCATTTATGACAAAAACAGACAGTTTTAGAAGATCAGATTCAGCTTTCTTGTTATCAACACTGCAATGTAAGCAAGGGCCAAGATTGAGAATAAATACTGTGTGATATTTCAGTAGCAGTTTCACTGGGAATGTTTTTGTGAACCAGTCAAAAGCACCATGATCAGAAGGCAGTGGGAGGGTTGTGGCATCCATACTGCTGTTTACTTGAAGGATGCACGGACTTTGCGTCCCTTGAGAGGTTGAGGGGGTCTGAAGTTGTCAGCCATGCAGGAAGGTGCCTCTCCTTCAGATGTGAACAACAGGCTACGGAACTTAGCCATCTGAAGAACAGACAGAGAGAGAAAGAGATTATTTTCTCTTGGATTGTGGTGTTTAGTGTGTTGTTGGCAGTCTTGCAGAGCTTTATTACACCCTTTATTTACTATATTTAGCTTCATGCTCATTCATAGAGCACATGCCTGAACCTATGCAGCCGTTAGACTGTTCTGACTAACCACTGGATACTAAAATAAGCTCTGCAGGCTAACAGCACTGTCTACATCAGGGAAAGGTAGTGAATAGGGCTTTTTTTAAGCGTAATGTCTTTCTCATGATCCTGCTGAAGCAGCATTTTCAAGACAACACAGCAAAAAATCAACTCTGCTTGGAGTACATATTGTCCCAATCTACAGAGTGTTATAGTAACACTAAAGAAGAGTTACCACTGTTGAGGATTATGTGATGCATTTTTATGTCTAAAAGCCTGAACAGTAGTTTTTCATCTTCAACATTGTTAATAGCAGGTTTTCTTTACTAATGGGCACTCATCAATTAATTAATTGCTTAATTGTCCCATTAACTTTAACTCGGATTCAGTGTTACTTTACCACTCTGTAGATTGGAACAATATGTACTCCGAGCAGATTTGATTTAACTCTGGGAATTTTGCTCTGAAGCTTTACAACTTCTTAATTATTGTGCTACACCAAACTTAGCTCTGACACATTACTGAAAAAGGAAATTTATTAGCACATGGCACATGGTCTGAGAGGTTTGTGCAATATTTTCAAAATAATTGTTGGACCATACATTTTATGGTAGTAATGCTACCTTAATCAAAAATAAGTGTGCACTACTATTCAAAAGTTGGGGGTTGGTATGGTAAGATATTTATATATATACATATTTGAAAGAATTTGCTTATGTTCACCAAGGCTGCATTTATTTGATCAAAAATACAGAAAGAAATAGTAATATTGTGACATCATTACAATTCAAAATAACTGCTTTCTATTTTAATATATTTTAAAATGTATTTTATTTCTATGATTGCAAAATTGAATTTTAAGCAGACATTACTCCAGACATTTCTCCAGTCTTCAATGTCTCGTGATCCTTAAACAAGACTAGACTGCAATGAGGCCCTAATCTCCAGTAAAGATATATGGGTGTTGGTTTCTATCTTAAAGGCACAAGCCTGACTTAAATATAATATTAACTGTCAGGCAAGCACTTTATTTAAGATAAAGTAATCTTGTATAAGCATAAACATATGTATCGGAGCACCGACCCTGTTTGTTTAGTAGTAGTGATTTTTGTTGAATGGAGAGTCATTTTTTTTATTATAATACTAATAAGAAGGTATTTTTTTTTTTTGTTTTTTATTTTAGCTTATCAATAAGTAGCAAAAAACATATTCTCCTTACAAATTAACAAAAAATGTGTGGACATAATCATGTTACAATGACCCAAGATAACATAAGGTACTAAAGATATGGACTAGAACTAGATGTCTGTATATAATTGTAACTGCACAAATGAAAATGTTAAATCATGGATAAAGTATGATAATGAAGTACCTGAGCAGGACTAACACTGATTGTGTCTTTCAGAACAATCCAGGTGACACTCTCCAGTAGAGGAGGTGTGGTCAGAGACCCCTCGTAAGTCCAGAAATCCAGAGAGGCAGGCAGTAAGGTTTTAGGATCAAAGTTGGTAAATGTAGTCTGTCTGCCCTGGAGAAGAAACAGACACATTGTAGAACTATAAAAACATCTGAGGGTAAGTGGGAGGTGTAAATATCCTAGTTGATAAATATTATAATTAACAGCTAGTATGTTAATACCTTTGATCTGATGTCATCAAGAGCATCTAATACTTTCTGAAGTCTTGGATTGGCGGAACCAATCTGGTAAACAAAAACCCCTTTTAGATCATTTAATCACTGCAAATCCTGGAATGCTTTTGACTGAAATCCTGACCTTGAGAAAAACTCCAACCACAGCAAGGCCATCAGGCTTACTGGCAGCTTCTCCAAAGCTGGGGTACTTAGTGTTCCAGTGAACGAGATGAAGCCAGAAAGGAGGAGATGTGTTATGAAACATTCAGTATATGTGAAAAACATACTGAATTAGCTTAATATCTCAATGTATTTAAAAGAGGGGATTAACAAATTCATGAGAGAACATCACAAGAACATTCATGAGAAGTGGGTGAGCTATAATTAGTTTTAAAGGAGAGACATTCAAGAACTAGAACCACAACACAGTAGAAAGAAGGTTTCTTCAGTTGTAATGTTGTACTGGGAGTGATAGTGTGAGAGAGAGAGAGAGTCTCATTACCTCACAGGGGAACTTGGTTCCAGCAATGGTGTGCTCTGAGCCCTTGTCATCACTGCTTCCCCAGTGGAAATGGAACTGTCTCAACCTGTATATTCCTGTGACGGGACCTCCAGCCAGAGCTACACACACAAACAATAATTTCAGTCATTCAGTTGTTTCTTTAACAGCACTAAAAATCATTAGTCATTATTTCAGATTCTATCTCATAAGTATTACTTTGTAGCAATGTGAATAAAATATAAAAATAATATAGGGCTTGCATAGACTAGTCGAGTAGTCGAGTGATCGACTACTTCAACCACTAGTCAGCGCTGTCGGAAACAATCGACTACTCGAGCATGCATTAACCATAATGCATGCACAGAGCTTGGAAGTACAACGTGAATTTTAGGATTACAATATTGCGTGTAGCTGTTACTTCTATGACTTTATCTATGTAGCATGTAAAATTAAAATATGTAATGTAATAATTGGGGTGTGCCCGAAGCAGAATACTTTATTTCGGAATGGCACGGATAATGGCTTCAAAAATGAATAACGGAAAAGGAATAATTCTGCCTGAATATTCGGCTGAGGCTGGCACAGTCTGGTGTTTGCTAGATTACAGTTGAGCCAAGGGATCAGCGCAATATTATACACAGAGCTCTAAAGTCACGCAATAAAGTGTGAAGTGAATGGATGTAAACTTCATGAATGAAAAGAGCGCAAATCAAACACCGCATTGCTATTGCCTCTCCGTGCATCTCTCAGAAATCAGAGCTTGGCAAGAGTAATATAATAATACATCATACACATTCTATTATTTGTATATATTTAAAAGGCAATGATTTAAACCTTAAGCTACAATATGATACGAATGAATAGGATAAGCACAGTGCACTCACCAATCAAACAGCCACGTTGCGTGTCTCAGTCTTTCAAAAACCAAACCAGTTCTTTCTCAAGAGTAGGCTAATAATCAACTTAGATACAGATACACGTTCTACTTGGCCTACATGTTTGCATCTTTATCTTTTGCTGGTTTGCGTGGCAGGTACACGCACGTTTGCTTGGTGAAGTTAAAAAAAATTACTCGCTTAAAGAGTTCTGTGTAATGAAAATGTGCGCATTGAATTAATTCAGTCATGTTCAAATGATCACTAAACGTTTGTCATGACATCTCTCTGCTTGCATGATAAATATATTTTTTAGAAATTAATAATTATTTTAGTTTAACACAGCATACTTGTTCAGTGATAACTATGAAAAAAAGATAGTCATAACGGTCTTATCAAGTAACTGTATGACGTTCCACCCGGTTTTATCCGGATGCAGATACGAATAATTTTGTGATTGTTACAGATACAAATACAAATACTGTTACATGAAAATTAAAATATGTAATGCCAAAATTATAAAGTTTTGATAATTTACATATGTAATTGTTGCATTAGGCTATGAATTAATAAGCGTTTATTGATAAGAACTATTTAATGTATTTTCATTTACAGTAGCATGAACCACGAGTAGTCGAGTAACTCGAGTATTTTTTAAATAAGAAATCGACTAGCAGAAATGAGTAGTCATGCAACCCCTAAAATAATATAAGATATATAAACTACTGCATTCCAAAATATATTCCAAATATATTTTAAGTAAATATATTGGATATATTCCAAAAGTTCGGAATAATTAGGATTCTTTTAATGGATTTAAAAGAAGTCTCTCATGCTCACCAAGGCTGCTTTTACTTAATCAAAAATACAGTAAAATAGTTATATTGTGAAGCATTATTATAATTACAATAATTATTTTCTATTTTAATTACAATTTTTAAATATATTAAAATACACAACCGTTATTTTAAATTTAAACAGTATTTGTTTTTACTGTATTTTTAACCAAATAAATGCAGACTTGGTGAGCATATGAGACTTCTTTCAAAAATATTTTTTTCCTAACTTCTGTGTATAAATACTGGCCAATATTAAAATTCTATATTACCTTTTTGGCTCTTAAAATCATACATGTGCGTAAACATCCAATATCGACTGTAATGAATTAATAAATTAAATATATTAAAATATCAGATCATTTGGTACAAATATATGTTTATATAACCTTTCTTCTTTTATGGTAGACTGACAGATTGCCTGTTAGAAAATGTTAATGTGAGTGTACTTGAGATATTATTTGAGCAGTTCAATATCCATTACCTAACTTATTCAATAGCTACTTCTTTCTTCTCTTTTCAGCAAGCATTCTGCAGAATGTTTTTGTTAAGACTCTTTTTCTATTTTTTCTAATCAGTGGTGTTTCTGTACCACTGTTTAAAACATTTTTAAAACACTCAATTTCATGTAATCCTTGCTTTCTGAGATATACAGTAGAGCTCAAACTTGAGTCTCAACTTGAGCACTAAAAGCTGCCCGGGACTACTTAATAAAGTTAGTAATGAATGGATAGAAATATGGCAGGAGATGCAGTGATGAAAGACTTCAGTAGCTGAATATTGAGCTGTTTATATACTCTCCGTAATGATTAACAGATTTATATGCACCAGTTCTTTTCACTTTAGCACTCGATATGCAAAAAAAAATCATTGCAATGTTTTTTCTTGCAGTTTTCTTTTAAATACTTTCATAAAGCTATAAAGGTCCAAAACATTGCCCTGTGTAGCCAAAAAAAATTCACTACCAAAATCTGCAGAATGTTGACGAATACTGTATAAAAATAGGACTATGGAAAAAAAATAAATAAGTGGATCCTACTACACAACAACAGGATCCATTTATTATTTTGTACATTTTGTTCCCTTTCTGGAGCACGACTGCGAGTACCTGATGCACCCTTGGTCAAGATTTTTTCTTTGATTATATGGAAAATACCTATTCCATGTGAAGTAGATAAACAAAATTCTAAACAGTTGCATCTTATTAGGTTTAATACTGCTTTAAGAGGTTAAAAATAAAGAACAACAGTTATTAAAATGCAGTAATATACTAACTTGAGCTGTTGTCATCATCAGTGAAATCCACTTGGAATGAATGGCCATTGTTGAGGATGCCCTTAGCGGTGGCAGGGTCATACTTCAATTTGAGTTGCTTCAGAGAAGGGTCATTTTGTGCTTGGGTGGGTACGATATCAATGGGAGACTGCCTGGGTCCATTTGCGATGGGAAAGCTTTCTGCCCACTTTTCTGGCCCTGAAATGACAAAAAGATGAAATGCGGAACACAGTAAGATAAAAAGCGAGTGCCTAGATGCACAACAAAAGTGTGTTTACATTCCTTGCAAGATTCAAGATCAGCAAATGTACACTGTAAGCAGTTGTTACTTCAAGGAGCTTTTTCAAGCTTTGACATTTTGAAATTACTTTTGTTGGTGCATTTATCCAGATTGTTTTATTCATATTACTGTCTCTTTCTTTCTTTCTTTCTTTCTTTCTTTTCTTCTTCTTCTCTTTCTTTCTTTCTTTCTTTCTTTCTTTCTTTCTATAATTCACACTTAACAAACCAACAATACATTTTGTTTACAGTCTAGTCTGCCACAATTTATCTCACACTCTCACAAAAAAAAAAAAAAAAAAAAAAACTTACGAAAAACCTTACAAAAGCTCTCATTGGGGCAGGACATTTTTAAAACCTTAAATGTACATATTCATATTTAAACTGTACATATTTATATGTAAATACTACACATTAGTATCTTAAGGGTACTGCTCCAGTACATTAATAAGAGTGCACTTTGCTTATATTTTATTTGTTTTAGTAATGATTTCCTCCACAGAGTAACATAATAAATCATAATGCATCAAGATAACTGTTCTTTGATCACTTTTAAGCAATGATCACATTAATTTAATTCTAATTAATTCCTAAATATTGATTTAGTACCCTTACCGTCATTTGATCCATAACCCCAAGCGTGAGACATGATTATTTGTGTCGTTCAGTGTGTTCCACTGACCTGGATGCTTCTTCTAAACTATGTCAACCTTTATACAGAGGTCCCCTGCTGGTATTGGTACCTATAGTGGGCTTGGCCACGAGGTCTCAGAGTCTCAGAGTACCATAGTAGGAGTCAGTCAGAGAGTACTTGAACAAATCAAAAGATCGCACCCCCAGTCCCTTTAATTCGCACGCTGAGCGTCGCTTTGCTCCGTTTGCTGCTGCACAGAGATGCTCGAGCGCCGGTGAACAGACGGGATGCGGACATTCCAAGCGGCTGATCCTCTCTGTTTTCCATGCATTTAAGTTGCATTTGCTCTTCGATGGCTTGAATAGCAAACCTCTCCATTCGTCGTTTTCTCTGACGATTCAGAAACACACCCGTTATCCGGGCACCGATACATGTTCTCTTGACCTTCTTCGTCCTTTTGCGATGCTGTGTGTTGATACGCAGGCTGAAGCGGGACAAACGTGAACTCTGGATTTCAGTAGCTTAATGACTGATTTAGCCAATGGTGCCGTTTAGAAAGTTGTTTTGATTCACATTTCTAAAGAAAACAAAAACAGCCGCAGTTTATTCGCCTACATCTTCTGGTACCCATTAAAGTGCTCGGCGCTCATTTAAAGGGGCCACTGCACCAACTACTTGGTACTGTTAAATAAACTATTATAGCCTACACCAAAGCTAAAGTAACTTTAGTCTATATATGCTAGTTGCTTAAGTTGTTTATTGTCTAATAAAGGTGTAGGCTGCTGTACATGATTCGTCTTAACAGTTTCTAGCTACTTGTTGTTGATTATAATAATATGGACTATACACTGTACCTGCACCAATAAACATGTTTTATATATGTCACGAATGTGTTTCCAGTATGTTAAATAACGTTTTTAATAGCAATTTGTAACTGTCAAACCTAAGACACTGTTGCCAACTCTCGCGAGACACAGTGATAATTAATACACTAAAAATATTATTATTATTATTATTATTATTATTATTATTATTATTATTACTATTATTATTATTATTATTTAGGCTAAAAGTCATCCCACTCCTCAACGTCTATATCCTTTTATTTATAGACTATGATTTCTATCATCGCTTAGATTATAGCGTCACGCGCTTTCTTTTTGAACATGATTTTTCTTTTTTGATTACAGCGTCAACAAACAAAATTTGGCAAATTACGCTGCAGCGGTTATTGCACTGGTTGGCTTTTAATTGTGTCGGTCTATGCATTGGAGAATACGGCGAACATAAATAAAGAAACAGATTTCCCTAACAAGCAACCATATTTTTTAAAATAAGCCCAAAAAACGCAACCCGCATCCCGGGATTTTTCACGCAACTTTACAAAAAAAAAAAAAAGCCCAAGTCGCGTATAATAGGCTATGCGGCCTTGGCAACTCTGACCTAAGAGGTTACGTCGTTTGACTTCTTTTCATTATTCAGTTGCTGTCATCTGGTGGCTGAAGTAGGAAATATAAATTGAATGCTCCGTCTCAATTAATTTTATTGACTTTATTAACTGTGTTTGCTCTGTTATATTTTGTTTGCTTTATTTTTATTTTGTACATTAAAACAAGAAAGCATTGGCATTGGACTATATATATATATGTATGTGTGTGTGTGTGTGTGTGTGTGTGTGTGTGTGTGTGTGTGTGTGTGTGTGTGTGTGTATATATATATACGTATATATATATTGGCATTGTTGGAATTTTTTATTTGCATATATAAATACGAATGAAGAACTGAAGTGACAATATTCAATAAGTGTTTTTACTGTCATGTAGCTAATGGATAAGACATTGGTCTTCAGGATTGCTAGAAAGTTACAGACAGGCGAGATTGATCAAGGCTGGAGCAAACGCTACAATCTTACTTTTCAGATTTAAATTAGACTTATATTTTTATGTAACTGAAAGAAAAAAAGAAAAGGAAAAAGAAAAAGAAAAAAAAAGATGACTAACTTTTAAGACTTGTTCAAAAACGTTTATGCAACCGGACACTGTTGCCTTAAATGTGTAATTGATGATTCAGACCACTAGGTGTCAGAGAAGAATCATGTTTCATGTAACACCACGTGGAGTTGTCAGTTTATAGTGTGTGTGTGTGTGTGTGTGTGTGTGTGTGTGTGTGTGTGTGTGTGTGTGTGTGTGTGTGTGTGTGTGTGTGTGTGTGTGTGTGTGTGTGTGTGTGTGTGCGTGTGTCTGTCTATCTATCCATCACCTCTCTCTAAATATCTAAATAGAAATATTTATGTATAAATAAACTCATACATCTGTTGATAATTAGTCTAATGATTAGTAAAGTTAGCGTTAGGTTAGTCATTCGTTAAATTAGTAATGGTGTATCAGTTATTTATATATATATATATATATAAATTAGTAATGGTGTATCAATATATATATATATATATATATAATTAGTAATGGTGTATCAGTTATTTTTTTACCAATTTGATGCAGTACAATAATTCAGGTGTTTTTAAGAGTGGGTTATAGGCTATAGATTTATGTGAATTATAAAACGATTAAAATAAGTTAATGATTTTTTTTAACAGACAACAATAACTGATTTTTTAAAAACAAATTATTATAAATAATAACAATTATCAAGATATGCGATGCATAAATAAATATTCTCAGTATAAAAGATCAAATGATTAAACAATATGATGGTTAATTCTTACAGATTAATGATGGCCTTGTCATTTGTAACAAATATTATACTCTTACGTCAATTGAAATTATATATAAATTTTTTTTAAAAGCATTTTAAAGAGTGCTTTTGTGGCATGGGGCAGAGTTTTATCTTCAATGCGAGAAAGGAGAAAGCTCATCAAGCTGCTATGTGAATGCTACAATATGAATCAGCAATGAAAAGGAAGAAAATTAGTCTTTTCATGCCGCGGATGTAAATTTGCCTCCGCAGGATCAAATGCATACTGAGTCTAACTAAGAACAAGAATGGAAGCAGCAAAAGGAGAAACCTCTTATTGGGTGCTATTCACTTCTGTGGTTGGATGCAAGTGACATGGGCTCTGTGAAAACGCCTTCTACAGACAGACTGTGCAGCAGGGTTCCCCCCTTTCACAAGCAGCATCATGACCCCTGATATATGCTCCATTCAGCCATCTCTGACTCTTTAAGGGGGAACAATGTGACCCAATTGGATGGCTCCTAATAATTGATGTTATCCTGATTCCAAGCCTGACACGTCTTGCAGAGATTTTGTATCTTTAGCAAGATATGTTGGTGTATTTATCTTTCTCTGTTATTATTATTATTATTTTAATTTCAAAGGGCAAGCTTAATGCAAGTGCTTTGAATTATTCCTCTTTTTTTTTTTTTTTTTTTTTTTTTTCATTTACAATGTTTTTGAGTGGTGGTATCTTAATGGTTAACGATCTGCACTGTAAACCAAAAATTGCTGGTACAAATTCTGAAAAAGGTTCAAATGTACTAGAATGTTATAGCAATCACCATTATTTTATATCATATATTTATATCATATATTATTATTATTATTAGTAGTAGTAGTAGGCTAGTAGTAGTAGTAGTAGTAGTAGTAGTATTTTGCCTTGACTTTAATTCATGCTAGGCTAACTGAATTATGGTGGTGAACCACATTTTATTCTATAGGAATATATGATTTTACATTTTGCAAAATGTTAATTCGGGCTTTAAAACATCTGGTCTGCATGTAACGTAATTAATGACAATAACTATTCTGAAAATCTAAAAGATAAAAAAAGGAAGATAAATGCTAAAATTATCAGCTTGATTCTTGGAATTAAAGTTAAGCGCTGTGACTACGTAATACAACGATGGTTTGCGAAGGAGCGTATCCGGTTGGCAAAATCTAAACCCTGGGTTGGATTACCAATTGACGTGTTCCAGAGCAACACTAGAGTATTATGCTGATGGGTTTATGAGCCAGTATGTCAGGGGTTTAACAGCATTGTGCACAGATTAAAATCCAAATGGCATTTCACAGGCCAATTTAGAATTTATAACTAATGCAGATACTGATCAGAATGATGATATAGACTAATCGAATGAGAAATGTACACATACATGCTAGAATTATTATAAAAGTATGCAATATAAATTGTGCATGCACTGATGGCACTGTTGGTAGGTTTTAGAACTGGCAGTCTTTCAAATGTTACTTCAAACCTTACATTACATGTACAATTTTGAGAAAATTACATTATTCTTTCATGATTTAACAGATGGACTTAAGAGGTCTGTGAAAACGTTAATCGTTTAAAAATGATATTTTCCCCCAAAATCAGCTCTCTGAAGTCCACTGGCCATATTCCAGGACGCGTTTTGTCGGTGCTCCGGCATCATCGAACACCACACGTACCTCCGCTGCAGCAGCTCCACGGCTCGGTGTCAGGTGCGGATCAGACCGACTCCAGTATCATATTCAGCGACCACGCGTCCATACACTCTCTGTATTTCAGAAACGCCAAAGGATTTACTTCACCACTCTGTCTTTATGAATTGCGACTGATAAAGCCTCTAAGGTAAGGTTTTATTATTCTGATATGCGGTTTGTGGTTTGTCCATAATAATAATTTTACAGTGTGTTTGCAAATTGCATTGACTGAAACCCTACGCGTGTTTTCTGCTGGTATCCGTTTATTCACCACGCCACTGTAGTGCCGCTTCACAGTCACACGCGGACAATTCTGGAGCGTTTGTTGTAACGTTGGTGTTTCAAATACCTGTGCACTTCATTTCTGATGCGCTACAGTCTCTATGAATGTACAGTGAACAAAGACCGGTGACACAGTCAGGTAGCAACATGTATCAAGAAGAATCTAATTCGATTACATTAGATGTTTTAGATGAATTGTCTGTTTCGATTAAGCTAATTTATTGGCAATCACCTGCATCTAACATCTGTTGCAGGAGGAAGTGTTGCTGCTGACATCATACACAGCTGCTGAAATGACAGATGATATGAGTCTTATTGGTGTCTAATGCCAAGTTGACCAGGTTATTGAGTAAGAAATTGCACCAGTTCCCAATTTTTGTTATTTTATTATATTAGTATTATCTTTTTATTGTATTTTTTATTTACTGTATTGAATTAGCCCACATATTTGCCTGAATTTGGTTCAACTTTTATTATAATAACCATGATATGAATGCACTTCAGTTTGACGATTATAAGTAAATATATTACATAATAAATAAATAAATAATATTACATTCGTGAATATGTATGTAAGTGAAAGATCGTCTAAAAATGAAAATTCTGTTTCCGTTCCAAACCTGTATGACTTACTTTCTTCTGTGGAACACAAAGGAAGATATTTTGAAAAATGTCTCAGTGTGTTTGATTACCAACATTCTTTTGCTGTTTTTCGCAGAAGAAAGAGTCATACAGGTTTGAAATGACATGTAGGGGATTAAACAATGACAGAATTTCATTTTTAATTGAATTATCTACCTTCTTCATCTTGGTTTGTCTCATATCTAGTACACTTGAAGCATCATGGGATTTTGCTATTTGGTCAGGAGTTTTTTATTGTAAACTGAAGATCATTCCAGGAAGTTGGGGGCTCTACATGAAAAGAGAAAAATAACAACCAATCCCTTAACCATAAAAATTTACTCTCAAATGTACTTAAATGCAGTCACAAATCTGGCTGCATTTAAACCTTTTCTCTTTGACATTTAACCTTTCACTTACCAACTTTGATCAATTGGTTGTTTATTGAACTACAAAGAAGTCTATTCCTGTTTCCGTCTTACTGTTTGACATAAATGTAATTTAGTTTTGATGTCGTGCTTAGGGGAGGACAGAAAGCTATATCCTGAAAGACAGTGAGGGAGGGAGAGAGAGAGAGAGAGAAACTGCGGAGGTGGGTGCATATGAGATTTATTAGATCTGAGTCAGTCCACTGTGTCAAGTGCCCTGGAACAGTGTGATTTTATTTTTCAACAGCTTTTCTGTGAAGCTTGAAGTAGCGTCTGATTTGCTGTTATTTCAAATATACCTGGATATACAGACTTATTTAAAACAATACATTTTGCCATTCCAAAAAGTAATGGAATCATGAAGTTTGCAGTACATGGTTATCCATATTAGATTCCCATCTGGGTGTCTCTTCTCAGTTCTCCATCCCAGCAGGAAGAGTTGCGGCTGCTCAACTGTATCACTGTCCAGACTAGCATCACTGGGCATGCTTTAATGATGGCTTAGTTTGGTAATAGGAATGAAATAATCTAATTAGGAAGTGTTCCGTAAAGCTCAATTAAAGGCAGCGATCACTGTAAAATGATACGCTCAAAAGGCACCTTGAATTTCAGGCCACGATTTGCCTCACCATTAAGGCCATGTTCATTTTAATAGCCATTAAAAGGTGCCACCAAAATCTGTTCTGTGGAGTTTAGTCAGACACAACGGCGTAGAATGATGAGCGAGATGGTGGAGGACAAGAAGGCCAGTGTATGAGGAGGTGATCATTGTGTAACAGAATTTGTCTCTTGATTTGATTGTCTCATTTTACACAAGCCAATTTCACATGGTTTAGAAACCCCACTCGCAGAACTCGATATGCACTGCTGTTCTAAATGCCCTGTGATCTCTGATTGTTATAAATTGTTAATGTTTTAATCTTGCAATGCAGTTCACTTAGACTTTTGAGTGGCTCTCTAATGTGCACATTTAAAAGACACAATATTTTAAATTATCCCCTGTTTAATACACTTTAATCAAGAGCTACTTTGTTGTTTGTTTTTTTGATGGGGATAAAAATAATATCCTTCCAGCCAGAGGAGATTTATGATCGGATTAATGTCAAAATTATTGGAAAATAAAGCTGTATTTCTTCAAAGAACTGTCCCTCATGATTCAGCTGAGGACAATCTGAGTTCTCTTCTCTTGCATTTAGCACAGTGCCTTAAATAATGCTAATAACACTGGATGGTTGTGGAGGAAGGGGTGTAAGTATATGGTGCAGAATTAGCTGCAAGACTGTGGGAGTTTGCATCTTAATGAGGATAGCTGTGTGATTTTCAGAGGTTTGCGGCCCTCTGCACTCTGAAACGGGTGGTATTTATGCTGCGGAGGTGGAAGGATGATTCACTGAAAAATGTTGTGCCTTGTATAGAACTGCTGTTACGTCACTCAAAAAAAGGATGTGAATCATTAAAACTCAATGTTTCACGTGATTAGCATGTATGGTTATTCTTATATATGTGACCTTGGACCACAAAACCAGTCTTAAGTTGCTGGGGTATATTTGTAGCAATAGCCAAAAATACATTGTATGGGTCAAAATTATAGATTTTTATTTTAGGCCAAAAATCATTAGGATATTAAGCAAAGATCATGTTCCATGAATATATTCTTTACATTTCCTTCTGTAAATATATTAAAACTTAATTTTTGATTAGTAATATGCATTGTTAAAGACTTCATTTGGACAGTTTTTGCGATTATCTCAATATTTAGATTTGTTTTAGTTGTATCTCTGTCAAATATTATCCTAACAAACCATACAGCAATGGAAAGCTTATTTATTCAGCTTTCAGATTATGTATAGATCTCAATTTAGAAAATTTGACCCTTATAATTGATTTTGTGACCGCAAATGTAATCCAAGTGTAAAAATATGGAAAATAGAACATTAAATATCAAAGTATTAAAAATATTAAGGCAATATGCAGTACCATTCAAAAGTGTTTTTTTTTTTTTTTTTTGGAAAGAAGTGTCTGATGCTGCATTTATTAACAAAACAAAACAAAACAAAAAAACCTACAGTTCAAACAAAAATATTGTGAATATTATTGCAATTATAAATATAATTGTTTTTTTCAGTATATTTTAAGATGTAATTTATTCCCTACACATTAAACCACTAAACATAATTATTTTTTAGGATTCTTTAATGAATAGGAAAAAAGTTCAAAAGATCAGCATTGTTTAAATAGATTTTTTTTTGTATTAACTTTGGATTAATTTAATGCATCCTTGCTGAATAATAAAAGTATTAATTATTAAAAAGAAATTACTGAGCTGACCCAAACCTTTGAACAGTAGTGTATATTCAATATTGATACTGATTTAAAAAAAGAAAGAAATCTGTAATATTGGCCAGTAACTGATATGGCACAGATATATTGTGCACTTGTTACCTAAGGAGTTAATTCTATTTATTGTTGTTGGTGTAAAAAGAAAAATGAAGATTGCAACAAAACAATTTAGTTCATTTTACTGGTATTAAATGGAATTATTTTTGTATTATTTGTAAAATGTTAGGTTAATATACAGCATTTCAACAAGCTAAAACCATTTTGTACATCAGTAAAGCAAAAATTACTCTGCTGCTGAATTGATGCTGTTGATGAAATAGAGCACTTGGCCCAAATCCCCAACAGTAGGTATCCCCATTTGAGTTTCACACCAACACCTCTGCACGTTCTCAGTCTAACACATCAATCCTTTCTCATTCTCTCATTGCTGTATTGTTGAAACACACACACACCTGCCACAGGCCTGCCCGCTGTGTACTGTACTTCTCCAGGCCTCTCAATTCACTAATAGGTCACATGTAGGGCAGTAGTCCCACTGCAGGAGACAAAACAATGTGCTGTAACACTCAGTGTCCAGGACTATGTTTAAGTCTTTTGAAGCAGTAGGATGAGAAATGAATGGAAAGGTGCTAGCTTGTTTTACTTTGATAGCTTAGCAGCTGTCTTTCACACTCCCTCAGGCTGAAAATTTACTTGCCCTGACAGATGCCCTTTGAAGGATCGATTAAAAAAGGCAATGTTCATAGAACACCAGTCTCTTTATATATAGCATCTCATTTTGAAATTTGCTGAACATAACATTTAGCAATGTTATATTAAATTGTACATATGTACATATACATATATTTGCCTGGCCAAAAATATATAAATAAAGTAAAAAAAAAAAATTTAAAAAAAGGAGAAAGAAAGGAAGTCGCCATTTGGATTTAAATAAGAAAATACTTAAGAGTTTAGGGTTGGATCATTGTTGCAATTTCTGCAATAGTGGTTCAAGTGAGCATGAGGAATGAATACCAAAAAATAAAAAAATCTAAACTATGGAGATAACTGATGTAGTACTACAGTATATGCATACATATATGTATCATATTATTTAGTTGGAAGTTCTGTTGATTAGTGGTTAGTTGATTTTATATGTAATATATATTATTTTGAGGTTTTGTATTTACACACATACAGTAAACACACAGACACATATATTTATATATTATGGTGAAGCACTTACATTAGTCATTTTAGTCAGTTAAAACTTTATTATTATGAGCTGTAAAGCTTTTTATCTTTTTAGATGTCAATGAAGCATTGTCCCCCCATTCTTTCTTCACACTATTATCATGTTGACACACATATTGTTACTAGTCTTGTTGCCATAGCATTAAACGTTCCTCAGGGTAATCCAGATTTTGCTCTGCTTTTTTTACGTTATAAATGGAAATATGTTGTTGATTGAACTTCCTGTAACTTGTATTAAACCTAGACTATTCCTTTACAAAAAAATATTATCAGACAAGCCCATACGGTTATCCTACACAGTTAGTTTTGACAGGTCAGCCACAAATGAGCAGTGTTTTCTGCAGCTGGTACCCTGCCTGTTCCAGGTAACCTCTGCTACTGCATACTAGACTGACATTTTGCCTGCCAGCATCGTGACAAGGAAGACACAAGGGGCAAGGACAGATTGGCATCAAGCATATAGTCTAAGCCCATTACTGTGGTGTTTCAGTAGAGAGACCATTCCAGAGAATTGTCTACTCTGTGGACTGGAGTGAACTCCTCCTGTTTAATGGATTTGTTACTTTGCAGATCAAGCTGCACTGCTAGAAATTAGCATCACCCCCTGTGGAGATATTCCTGTCAGCGGCGCACATCAAATGACATGGTTCATCTGGAAACATTGTGTTTTACTTTTAAAGTAGGAGAGAATAATGCTCTCAAACGCCCATGTTATCTGCAAAATGCTGTTTCATATAAGCCCCTATGCATATATTATAGACCTCTATGTGCTTTGAATGAGAGCATATGTAAAATATATTCAGATGAAACAGGCAAGCCATATTCTTTTCTTTTTTAAATTATTATTATTTATTTTTTTAATTAGTTTTTATCCCATCTGTTCACAGAAATATAAACGTAGGCACCTGCCAGCCTGTAAGAATGTAGTTTACTGTTTCCAATGCTCATTATCTTTGAAGCACATAGTAAGTGATATCCTGCAGGTTTGCCTCAGGGAAAGATTATGCAAAAGATGCATGCTTTTTGTACCCGACATGCAGTTGCTAAGTTGCTAATAATAGCATGTAGCAATAGACCAATCATAGAGCTACGGGACATTCACACCTTTACTGCCTTTGAAATACGGTCAAACCATTAGATGCTGGCTTGTTTGGTTGCAGTGGAGACTTACAGGTTGAATGAAACAATCAAAGCTAAAAGTGTTACAACCACAGAACTCATTGTTGAGCGGCACAGCAGTGTGTTGCCTGGAAACAGCCTATTATACAATGTTTCACTGACACGTTTCCTGAATAGGCTATATGTATTCATTGCTAATCAGTTCTTTGGCGTTTTAATTATTTCTTTATAGACACAGACTCATTATTTTGTCTCAATTGCTAATGAAGGTGCTAGCACAGAACTAGACTAGCTGCTTTAATGAGCTTGCCCAAGGAGGACTGTGACACAAGATGGAAATACTCTGTGGTCTTAAAATCAATGAGCTATTTTAGGATAGCATGGTAAGTCATGAATAATGTATTTAAGAAGTCATGAAAAAAGGTATGAAGTGCAGAATTGGGCCAAATGTTAAAGCTTGTAATTTTTTGTGTCACCAAATTAATGGAATTGATTGAGTAATTGCTGTTTCAAGCAGGTTTCCCTTTTCTTGGTTGGACAACAAAGAGTCCTGCACTATTGTCACACTATTGGTTGAGCCGATCATTTTTGTTATTTCTGGTAACCCATAAATTAAGTATTAAATTCTGTGATTAAGTTCTGTGATTCTCTTGTTCAATATTATCGTGGTCTGAATCTGGCTCAAATTGATATGGTGATATTGACACCATCTTTAACTATACCGGAGCAGACAAAACTTGCTGCTTTGGCAAGGGGCGTGGCAGTGCTGAAACACCTCAAAGCTGTTTGCCAATCACAATGCAGTGGGACAGCTAACCAATCACATCACATTTCATTTTTCAGAAGGTGGCCTTTATCATTCAAGCCATTTGTGCCAGGCTGGGGAGAAAGATATTGTAATAATGTAAATTATGTGAAAAAATATATGCATTTTTCAAAATGCATTTTTCAACCAAAGCATGAGAGCATGTTCCGGTACATCCTCAAAACAAAATCAAAGACTTTGTAAAAGAGCATAATAGGACCCCTTTAAGTAAAATGAAACATAAATTGTAGAAAAAAATAAAATGATAAATATTTCAGGTGTATTTATGGAACACATTATTTGTTTGATGTTAATTTTGAGGTTTGCTTAAATTTACATTTAACCGTTTTTTTTTTTTTTTTTTGCAATAATTTTTTTTTAAAGTGAGTAAGCTTAGTGACAACAAAGGTAATTTCTGTAAAATAAGGAAAGTGAGCATGCACAATTAAATATCCAATATTGACTGATATAATTATGACAATCATAAAAAAAAAAATGGGCAGATAACCAATATTGTGGTGATATATTGTGCATTCCTGCAGTTTTGAGGGGAGCCAAATGATTTGCATGTATAGATATACAGATATACATATACAGTTGATTTAGTTGTCTATGGTTTTCTCTTCAGATTAAAGTCGCAATAATTGGAAGTCACAACAAATCTTTTCTTCCATGTTTTAATGTACATTCAAGTGTAAAGGATTATCAAAAAAAAAAAGTAGTAGGTGTAGGGTGGGACTTGGTTCTGTCCATCAGTTGATTGGATTATGAGATGTAAGTATTGCACTAAATACAAGCTTGCAGTCTATTGTAAGTGTAGCAAATCAGCTCAAAGGGGAAATATGAATAATTAATTATAACTAGTTATAATTAATTATAAATATTTAGATCCGCTAACTGCCATATCCGTATAACACTGTATAAGCAGGTACTTTTCTCCACATGTTTTGGGAAAGTCCAATTGTTGTCAACCTATGGACACACGTGAATTGTTTTATCCTTTTTACTACAAATTGATACCATGTCTAATCCATGTTTATGTCTTCTAAATGATGATTTTAAACTCCTGTATAAGTTCATTAAAGAAGAAGAATGTTGCTTGCTGGTTTTACAGCTGCAAAGAAGACAATATTACAAAATTGGTTTACGCCGCACATGTGTGTGCAAAAATATTTTGGATCCACAGCCTCCTTAAAATAGTGACTTTTGAAGGTACAACAGCATGAATGAACAAGGCTATATAAGACTATAAAAAGGAATGCACATAGGTTTTTTTTTTTAAGTTTTTTTTTTTTTGTATTGTTATTGATGTGTTTGCTGCTCCCCCCTTCCCTGTTTGGTTTGTTTGAATGGATGTTGTTTTGTTGAATGAAAGACAATAAAAAAGTTCCGCTGTAAGTATTTACTTGACATCTCAGTGTCAATTAACTGTGAATTCTAAGAACGTTAATTTCCTGGTTAAAGAAATAACTTTCTTACTGTACAATACTACTCAGAGCATGTAGCAAAAATCTGCATGATTAGGGACTCCAGTTATGAGCAAACAATGAACAACCCCAAGTGTGATACAAGTAAGACTTTATTAACTACATAAACACTTGAACTAGTCTAACATACAGTACACGCACACACGCATACAGTTGGTATAGGATAAGGGGTTAAAGCTTAAGCAGTAAAGAGAAGAGAAATAAAGACATGAAGCTATGGTACAAATTGATAATCAGCAGATCTGCAGCCTGAAGGAAACATCAGTTTCTTAGTTCAAACACCTTTGTAAAAAGGTGCAAATGATACTTAATTTATCAATTAGTTTTGATACTTACACTTCTTGCCTGTTTGTAAGAGAGTCCTGATGAATGTTGGGCTCCAGTTTGGTCTTTGCTGAAGTTAGTTTGATGAGAAAGACCCAGTTTGAGTCAGAGGATCTTGATGAATGAAAAGACTAGGCCAGAGCAAAGTCCTTTTAAGACAAGTCATGTCACTCGGTGGCCATCTTTGGAACGACAACAACTCGTGTCATAAATATTATTACTTTTGCTGAAATAGCATTATAAAAAGCTTATTATTCAAAGCTAGATCAGCCAGTGCGCATGTGCAGTCCTTAGCGCACATCTCAGCGCGCTGACTGTTTCTATAGAAACCGGGACTTCTAACGGCAGCTGCAGTGATGTGCTGACTTTACTGATTAGCGATTGGCTCTTTCATTCAGAAGGCGGGGCTTCCTGCGATTGAGCGGCCATATTGAGCGTTGCATTTTTTCCCCATTCAAAACTAATACGAGTGGCACGTCTTGGGTATTCTATAGTCTTTGGCCAGAGCCTGGCAACAAGCTTAGCGTGGGGTTTTTGAAGACTTTTAGCCTGGCACAAGCTTAGGGTGGGTTTTTGAAGACTATTATCTCAGCATCTTCTCCTGGAATTCCTGAATCTAGAAGAACCGCCCTGATCTGGCGATTAGTGATCTTTAAAGGGTTTGTTTATTTATTTAAAAAAAAATCTTAATACTAATGTGTCACAGAGTTAGCAAAATGTAATGTAAATTAACAAATACATTAATGTAATTTGGAGCTCATAGATACCAATCACGGCATATTTGCGATCTTGGTTAGTTAAGTAATAATAGAACACACATTCAAGGTTTAATATATTGGCAGAACACTATAAAAGAACATATGATCACATAGGATACATGATTGTACATGTCTCAAGTGATTAGTAGTAGAATCAATGTCCTGAAATATGTATTATTTTAGAGAAAGGTTTTGTCTATAAATCTTTGTGGTGAAACAGGTCCATTCTATAGGCCTGTGTCTATCTTTCACAAGGTCTGTTTTCATTGTACATAGCATCTTTCCACATAGCTTTAAGCAATAAAACAGTCTTATCTAATTTGAAAATCTATATAACTCCCAACAGAGTTTTAAAAGCTCTTTTTTATTTAACTTTCCAATTCCTGCTCTGTTCTTGTCCCTTTCATTGCTCAGCACAGTTTAGGGTAATGGTCGCTCAACAAGTTTTTTATTAAAACCAATCGTTCTTTTATGTGTTTGATAATGAATCTAATTTGGATGCCTCATGCAGCCCATTGCTTTGGGGTCATACATTTTTTTTCCTGTTAAAGCGAAATGTTTTTTAGCATTCCATTCTCCTGGACTGAGAAGCTGAAACAGAATTTAAAAAGTAGGCACTGAATGCAATAATGTTAATAAGTCATTCTTATTGTATTTTGCTTTAGCTGTGAGCTGTATCCATTAAAGTATCATAAAAGTGGTAGAAATGACTTGTTGCACAATATTCCAAATCAAAAAATAGCTCCAGATTTTCACCTTTTGTGCTCCGTGGAAGGGTTACAAGTTCAGAACAACATGTGCGGAGCTTTTGAAGACAGAATTTACATTTGGGGCTGAACTATTACCTTTAAAAAGATCATACTTTGCTGATTTTAACAGTACAGTATCAGCCTTTTCTCAGATGTGGTTTTGTTGTGTCTTAGATGTTATCTTATTCCATTTAGTCCATTTGTCCAATTCAGGTTAAGAAAATTCACAGGACACTGTTCTTTATCCAGGCTCTAATAAAATCTGTCTCTCAATTTGTTCCTCAGTGATAACCTCTAAAGTCTTTTCAATTCCTTTATTAATTATTATTTTTTTTTTTCGTACGCTATTTAAGGAATATATATTTTAAAAAGAAACGCTGGTTGAGTCTTTGGGCACTCACTAAATATACCACAGAATGAAGCTAACCACAACATAGTGTTTGTGTTTGTTTGTTTTCTTTTTCTCTTTTCGTCATTATGATTAGAGTCGAGATTAAATAGCATGTCAAGACCATTTTGAGAATAGAATTTGTGGATCGGTCCTGATCCAAGGCGAGTGGGATGCCATTGAGGCTGTGATGAGGCCATGTATGCACAATGGCAGTGGCAGTAATACCATTCACTATCAGATTGGCGACATCTGAAGCTGTGTGTTAATGTGTAGAGATTACTATCAGCCTCAGTGGAACTGAAGGACTCTGTTATTTGCCATGCTAGTCTGCTGAGAGATGGAGCAGGCAGGTAGCCCTGAGGGAAGGGAGAACCAGGGCTGGAGAAAATAAATTATAAGAGCGTTCAAAATATCCTTCCGCTGTGGTTTGTTTCATATTTCTTCCTCGCATCTTCCTTCCATTGTCTGTCTTTGCTTTGCTTTACACCAACATGAAGAACTGTGGTAATTTCATTGGTTTGTTTTCGTTTCTAGGTGTATTGACAGCTGATTTGGCTCTCTTTTAGAAGTCAAACTGAGATGGTAGACTATTTCAGGTGTGTACTAAGGTTGAATTAACATTTTCTAGCACATCTATGCCCTTGTTTTACATGTGTTTTAAAAAGGCAGTGGGGGGAAAAAGTTGAGAGTACCACAGCACTTTTTCTCCCATAATCACTGCAGAATAGGTTGACTGCATTAATGAGTCACAAGTCCCCCTTTACACTCAGTACATACACAGCTTACTTTAATTAGCCATAGACGGGTCAATTGAGCGGTTATTTTCTCTAGAGCTCTGAAACTGTTTATCACCATCACACTTCTCAACTGCTAAAGCATAAGAGTATTTGATAATCACACTTCTCTTCTGATTCAGTTTTGTCAGATTTATCTCCACGCAGAGTCAGGATGATTGGATATCTGGTAGGGTATTATTATTATTATTTTTATTTTTATTATTATTATTTTTATTATTATTATTAGAGGATCTAGAGGATCTAAGGACTGTATTGGGAGGATGTAACACAGAGGTCTTAAATGTTGTTAGCTTAAATGGAATATATATATATATTTGATTTTATATTTATATATATCATATATATTATAATATATCTATATAAATATATATATATATCTATATATATATGCGAGAAGAGAGAGAGAGTTTGTGTTTCTTCACTTGCTCACGCATAATGAATCCATTCCAACAAATTACATTTTATGAAGCGAAAAGTTGTGATGTTTACAATAAACAAATCCTCAAGATGTTTTTTTCAACGTCAAATCATTGCTTCCTCTATCCATAATATTGCTTTTCCTCAGTAAATTTTAATTTTTTGGTGAACTATTCCTAATTGGTTTTTGGACATGACATAGATGAAATAATTATTTGCTTTTTGTTGCATGCCAGAATAGTAATAAAGTCCTTCTAGTATATACTGGATTACTGGAAGTGTATACATCTGTAAGCACTATATATATATATATATATATTTGTGTGTGTGTTGTTGTGTGTGTGTATATATATATATCTAATATCTATATAGATATAGATCTATATATAATGTGTATGGGTGGTGTGTGTGGGTGGTGTGTTTTTTGTGCCTCAAAACAGTTAGCCCATAGTTTTTTCAATCACATACCCGGTCGTTTGTTATTTTCCACGCTTTTTTTTGGTTTTGGTTCGGATGCAGATGGTACATCAGAGAGCTTTTGGCGATATCAAAACAAGGTGATTTTTTGAACAAAATTAACAACCCTAGACAACTCCTTATGCAACTTCTGTACACTGGATTAAAGATTATATCTATCTATGATGTAAAAATTTATTTGTGATATAAATCTTGTTTTTTTCTCTATTTGAACAATATAGAATGGATTGGCTATTTATTGATGATGCTATTTAAAACACATTTAATGTTCTGTTTTCATATTCATACTAGTTATGTCATGAGTACTGATTATGGTATCAAACTCGTGTACTGAATTTTATTTTATTTTTTAAAATGCAATGTACAAGTGCGTATTGAAAACGTGGAATGAACCTGTGTGGGTATTTGTTGCTATCAAGTGCCGTTGTTTCCTGCAGTTTTTAGATGAATAAGCAATTTGTACCATTTGTAAAACCTTATCTCCGGTGAAAATGATTATGTCTTTGTTGCCGGAAAGGTTTCCTGACAAAACCTACACTTAGTGCAGGTAGCTATTAAGTGTTTGTAGATCGATAAGTTAATGTGAATGCTTGCCAACCCTAAACCTGTTTTCTTGACTAGGAAGGAACACTTCCCGCAGAGGGGAGGGGGGAGAGATCTGTCGATCACTGGAAACGTTCAAACGTGACCGCACTGAAAAATCATTTGAATTTTTTGTGTCAAATACATCATAAATATAACGCAACAGCATGTTTTTCTGTTGGGGATTTGTCCGCGCCGGCCTGCATCCGTGTAGACACAGCAGCACTCATTATAATGAGATCTATAAGTTTACAAAAAACTAACACATGAACAAAAGGTAGTCTGGGTGTTGATTGATTATATTGCTATATTGTGTCTATAATTGGTTGACATTAAAGCAGCAATATGGTATGGCTTTTTTATTAATAAAAGAGCCAAAAAACCCCGAGAACAGTGTTACATATTTTGTGACTTTGTAACTTACATTTCCCTATGTTTGGAATAATGTTTAAAAGCCAGTGAAATAAGCAGTTTTAACTGGTGACGAGGACCGTGCCCTTATAGTCTTGCGTCGCCTGCCAATGATGGCGACACCCTCGGATTTCCGTAGAAAACATATTAAACCACCAAAGACACTTTAATTATGTTTATGCGTTTTATTTAGAACAGAGGATGACCGGCACAGAGTAGCATTATAACAGAAGCTTTCAGATGTAATCTAGTATGATAACACAGCGCGGCTTTTGTTTTCCCCCACATATCACGGACCGTAAGGATCGGAAGCGGTCGAAACCGGTTCATAATACAAAGCTCTGCTGCTGTCGGCCGTGTGCACTCTCGTCGAAAAATCAAGACGGCCATTGTTTTTGCGCCGACAGACCTTTAAGCCCGCACCCTGCTAATCATTCTACTACATAAATAAATCATATAAGCTCATACGCATGAACATGATTTCTTTGCCCGAGTCCTGTCGAATTGCATCGCTTTGGGATGAAGACCACAACTCCCATGATTCCACAATCGGTCACGGTGTCATCAAACTACGCTACCTGGACTTTGTTAATTTTGAATACGCACCCTCTAGCGGCGAAAAATTACACATTGTGCCTTTAACAGATGTATTGGTGTAAGTTCTGTAATTGGAAAAAATTTAAATTATTTTAAAGTGCCGTTTGCATTTCCAAATCTTTGTTATATAGATTCTGTTAGTTATATGGATTTCTGTTTCAGCAGCCTCACTGTATAGAGTTAATGAGACTTGTGTGATAATGAATGGCTGCTGCTTAAATCTTTGCTACATTGCCCCCTTTGTGAGATCTCTCCATGCAATTGCTAAAGACAGCGTATCATTATGGATATGTACATCTACATAAAAGAAAATGGGCCTTGCCTTTATTCATGATCATCAAGCTTAATGATTAATATCAGTGTTAAAGACCCATAAAATGAGGTGTGTAAAGCTGTCATCTTATTATTTGTATATACACGTGTCTCCACACCGGAATTGACATGTCAGCTGATCTGTTTTCCCCATTATTTGAAATGAGGTATTGCTTCTGTCTGCATTTATTTTGCATTGACAATTTTAATCTTTTTTGTGATTTTGAGTTTGGAAGATGTACATTTATGGATGTATATTTGATTGTAGTGGTTTAAAGGGGATAATTATTATATTATAGATATTCACCCTCAGGCCATCCAAGATGTAGATGGTTTGTCTCTTCATCAGAACATCTATCTGGAGAAATTTTGCATGACATCACTTTGCGCACCTGTGGATCCTTTAGCAGTGAATCGGTGTGCCATCCAGAATGAGAGTTCAACAGCTGATAAAAAACTTAAAGAAACAAAGTCATCTTCATCTTGAAAGGCCTGAGAGTTAGATTGCCACATGATGGAAAGTTAGCCATAAAACACAATGAACTGGGTTTTTTATTGTTGGTTTGTGAATAAGTGTTATGATATGATTAAAATTAGGTTGGCTTTGTTTAGCAGAGAGATGAAATGCTTAAAAAAAAAAATCCCTAGGAGCTTCCTACACTTGATGTCTTCCTAAGACATCCCACTTGATGGTCAGATCATTGGCCACGAAGATATGGGTCTCCAAGTGTTCACAATTGATGTGTTTGTTACTTTCACTAAAAATAGCATTTATTTTGGGTAAGTTTCACTACATTTTTTGTAAATTAATGTTTAGACACTACTTTTTGCATATTTAACCTGTGCACTTTGGAACTTGGATGTGGGAAACAATTACATTTGCATGGAAAACAGCGCATACCGCAGGAACGGTGTAATGGAAAATATTAGTGGTTTTGAAACCACTCTGCGCTACGTTGCTAAAACTATCTTTTGGATCTAACAGTAATTGTTTGCACGTAGCGTGGCACACTGTTGCTAGAAACACTTGAAATGATATCAAACAATGGGTTCTTAAATCTGTTGAAAATATCAAACATGTTTGATCTCCTCCAACTGAAAGGAATCAAAGTCTGAAGCTTAAAAAAATTGTGTCTGTGTCCATCATACACTACGTGATTTTTATTAAATATGTCAGCCAAAAAAATCTACAGACAGGGCTCTGACATTTGGCAACTAGCATCAACTTCTCCAGGCTGTAAATCGTGGAAAATTGTGTGCAAAATCTATAAGTGTATGTCAGCCTTTAAGAGACTTAGACCAAGTTTTACATCCAATTTAAATTACTTAATCTTCATAATGAGTCTAGTTTTCTGTGTTCATGATCCCCATTAATTAAATGTTTTTTAGTTTGTTTTGTTATTTGATTTTTGAATATGTGCGTACTTAGCTTAACATTGACTCTTCTAAATGTTGCAGTGTTCTTAAATGGCACTTTCAACTATGAATATAAAACTGATCAAATTGAATTCCCTTGTTTGCTTGATTTTAGTGTTCGGCGGTCTTTTTTTTGTGTGTGTGGATTGCCTTTTGCACACTTTGTACCTAGAATTTTTAATAAAACTGATGTGGAGCTGTAAGTGGAACAGGTGGTGTGCTTAATGTTACAAAATGTACCCATTCAGCACAGACATACTTTTTGCAGTTAATGATGTATATCTTAATTGATGCTTTATGCTTGTATGGTCATTTAAAATAAAAATTAAATTATTTTTGTGTGAGACGAATTAATAATCACTTTTATTTTAACATCAATTTTTTGTACTGATAATCAATACTCTTGTGCCTAAAAAATGTCTCAACGTAAATTTTGGGTGAGCTTAATAGGTGCGTTTACCCTATATCCATCAATTCAGAGTCTAAGAAGGGAGTATTTAGGACGCAGGGGTGCCGTCAAACTCCACTGCAGAGAATTAGCTCCAGACCCTTAATCAAACAAAACAGAACACTTGATCCAGTTTAATCGAGCGTCTTCAGGATTGCTAGAAAGTTAGAAAGCAGGGTGATTTTTTGATCCAGGTTGGAGCTAGGAAAGTGGATCTCAAGGGCACAGAGTTGGAGGACCTCTGATTTAGAGGATTGAGACAACTTTTTGTACCTTTTGGTCAAAGTGCAGCTCTGTATCTATAAGCACTCCTAGAACATCATCATTTAAAAAAAAAAAAAAAAAAAAAAAAAAACAGAAAATTACCATCGGTGGCCATATCTATTGGGCTTAATTCTTGGGATGCCAGCTGTGGATCCCTATTCATTATGAGATCTCAATTCTGTCATTTGAGTGATGAGGGGAGAGATCAGGCTCTCTTATGAACCACAGCGAAATTTCTCTCATGAAATTATTTATTAGTTCTGAGGCGTTGCAGGAAAACGCCAGCTTTTTGTTTCGCCAAAGGGCATTCAGAGGGCTGCACACCCCTCGTCAGAGGTTTCTGGGATCCTGAGGGTGGAGAATAATGGAAATGAATAAAGACCCCTTTCTTGCATTTTAATGTCACACAGGAGATAATTTACTACACAGTTCTGACTGCCCAATTCTCCTGGTCCTTGACTCACAGTGTAAATGCATGAGTGCTAGTTATTGAAATTCAAGATATTCTTTATAAGAAATCAATTTTGGGGGTGCGCTTTCAGTAGACCAGTAGACTTCAGAGAGAACTAAAAAAGGCAGTACAAATCATGTGGAGACACATTATTTTGACATTCTGCTTTGCATTTTTTCTCCTCATGACAGCAAACAATAATTGTGACATGCTGCAAAACTTTGAATGTGTCCATATCATTTTTTTTTCAGACTGTTTGGTGTTTTAGAATGTATGTCCATGTGGCCTGTGCAGAATGAAAACAAAGAGTCGTAATGCCTGTGTTCACACAAAATCATATGAATCAGTGTTATTTTAGTGTTTATTTATACATTCTGATAGTTATTTTACAAAATTTTTGAATTGCTGGTTTTCAGTTTTCCATTTTAGTTTTCAAGTTTCTGTTTTTAGCTTCATTTTTATTTTCAGTTTTTAGTTTCCATTAATTTTAGTATTTTAATTTAAACATCTTATTTTAGTTAATGAGAATATACTTTTCTTTTAAGTTTTTTCATCTTAGCATTTATATTGCATTTTTATAACCTATACTACTATACATAATATACTATACTATAATTATAGTTATTCTTTTATATTTTTTGCTTAAATTTTGTTTTGTCAAGTGTTTTTTAGTTCTTGCGCAAAGAAATAAAAAAAAAAAAAGGATTTTTTTTGAACCTTTGCCCAGCCTTAAATATGTTGTTGCAGTGCTTTTCCTTGCAATAACAGAGTGTAAACCAACAAAAAAGACAGTTTTTGAGAAAGCCATCAGCAATTCAAAGAGAAAGCAAAGAACAGAATCCGGATAATGGCAATGGGGATATGTTTCACCACCTCTGCAATTTACCGGCACCATGTCAACAAACGCAACCCTGAAAATCTATTGGCCCTGGATTTTAGGTCAGAAACCAATTGGTTCTTAGCGATTGATTATTGGATGTATCAGCAATCTGTTATCAGTTGTTGATTAATCGGTCAAAAACTGATCAGTGCACCAACTGAATAAAATTACACTATGATAGTTTTGATTTTTAAAGTATATTAGGAGACTGTAGACTAATATCTGCTGTCTGCATTGGGGGTGAAAAAAAAGACTATAGTTTTAATTAATCCCTCTCTTTTTTTTTTTTTTTTTTTTGGCATAAACATTTATCAGCCATTATCCTGAAACCTGTATAAACAGTTCATTTCAATGGTGTCATAGAATGGTATAAGAGGCTACTCAAGAGTGCACCGTAATACATCACAATCTTTTGATTGTCCTGCATAAACCTAAAAAATCAGTCTACCAGGCTTTCATTAGACAACCTAGGAATTTCAAGGAGAGAGTGTGCAGTTTTGTTGCAAGCTGTCCACGACATTGGCAATATAGAAGCAATTTACATGGGAAAAGTTCCTTACATATAAAATAAATAATCTGATCAAATATATGCTTTGAGTCTTTTAAAATGGGACTTATGGTTCCCCAACAACAATTTTGTGAAACTTGGTTCTGTGCGATTAGTGACAGTGTTAGACGTGACCAGAAGGACACTGTGTGGACCCTTCTCCTCTCCTTGTTGTGGTGTAAAAATATGATTGGTGTGACAAGAAAAGCAGCGGCGCAGTGGTGTCCGTGGCAGGCCACTTGGGCAGATTCCAGGAGGCTTAAATGTGCAGGACGCAGATCAAGAGTGGCTGGAGTGGCACGAAAAAGACCAGTGGGAGATGCAGAGAAATGCGATGATGTAACCGGAATAATCTAGCACTAACTGGGCCACTGCAGACAGAAGCATGGGGGGTGGGGGGGAGTCCCTACATTGGGGAAGTACAAGATGCTGTCACAATAGCTAGAAGAAAAAGAGTGGGGGAAAAAAGGAAGGGAAAATGAGAAATGCGAGTAAATGGTATGTGAGACGGATTAGAGGAAGCTCTGCTCCCACATGTGTTAAAACACGCTATGAACATGCAGTTCTTTATTGCAATGCAAACAAGATAAACCCTGACTGGTGTCTTTTATTACTTTTATTTTGTTCCCTCTGCATGGATGAGATGTGAAGTGCTAAAATGCCATCAGACAGTTTTGGGTTTTTGGGATTTAGGAGGCATGCAAAGCCCAAGACAATTATGAGCCGGCTGATCTCTCTCTGGAAGAATTCAGGTCGTCACTTACTCTAGAAATTTTGGTTTATTGGGTCTCCACTAAAGGTATATACTGTAAAACAGTTTCTCCATTTTTTTTAAATAAACTGGAGTTTAGACGTCTGTAACATGTCTGTAACTTTAAATTAATAGGCTAGTCTAAGTTCACCTACAAGATAAAAAGTATTTTGAAGCATTTACTCACTCTCAAGTTGTGTCTGTATGAATTTCTTAGTTATTATGGGAAAAATATGTAGTTTGTTTGTCAAAGGCTACCTGTTTTGTTACCAACATTCTTTAAAATATCCATCTTTTGTGTTTAGCAGAAGAAAGAAATTTATAAAGGTTTGGTAGAACATAAGGGTTTGTAAATGATGACAAAATTGACATTTTTGGGTGATCTTATCCCTTTAAACTTTTATTTATCTATGACACATTAGTGTGACAAAGACATTTATAATGTTACAAAAGATTTCTATTTTAAATAAATGCAAATAAATTATTTTGTACTTTCTATTCATCAAAGAATCTCATCATTTTTCACAAAAATATGAAGCAGGACAACTTTTTTTAATATTGATAAGAAGAAATGTTTTAGATAAAAACTAACATTAGATTAATAAAAACTAACATTCGTCATTTAAACTTGGCTAATTGTGTAGTTATTGCTTTGTTTTTTTGTTGCCAAAATTGGACGATAGGCATTATTGTACTGTACCAAATTATGTTATGTTTCCCCTGTTAAATTAAATTTTAAATCCTAGATATTCAACTTCTGGGTGCCAATGTACTTCTCTGCTTTTCAGGATCAAAGATTGTGTTTTCCCTGAAACATCTGCCAGCTTGATCAGCGTTAGTCCCAAACACAATTTATTCACAGCCAGAAGTGTTCCCATGAACCCTTCAGGAGTTCCCCATACCTAATCAGCATCATCCCTGGTTCCCACTGTTTTTGTGCAGCTCATGGCGGCAGGGAATCGAGGACTAGTAAAACTAGAGGAGCCTGAGAGGCAGATCAAGCAGGAGATCCCTCAAGCCTCAAATCACAGCACACCCAGCCTACTGAGGATGCTGGGTAATGATTGCCAGTACAGCGGGCCATGTGCAGTCAATGCTTTACGTTAAACTTTGATGTTTTTACCTTCGTAGACTGTGAATTGAAACAGTCATGCTATACTGTAAATGTTGAATAAGGGGGCTGTTTAATGTTGATGAGTTGGTTTAGACAAAGATTAGACAGACTTAATCCTTGTTTAAAACGCTTTAAAAGGTTAAAATCGCACAGCCATTTTTAGATAAGATCGCTCTGCATTGCTGCTGTTGGTAAGAAATCTTCTTAGTGGACAAAGATTTAGACGTTCTTAGGATTGACAAGCACGCATGTCAATATTCATTGCAATAGTATTCATAATCTGGGTAACATGGGATTAAAGACGTCTTATTCTGGGGTCATGTCTCCCAAGGAGCTTGCAACAATCATTTTCATAAATCACTGGAGAGTGTTTACTTAATCTCTCTATCAGAAACCGCATCGAGGCCGAACCCATTGCATTTTACTAATGATCAACTTTAAAATATCAAAGTATAATTCTTTAGCTTTGTATGAACAACAGTTATACTTATTAATTGTCTTTTTTTTCATGTAATACGATAGACACATTTGACGACTTGTTTTCCTCAGTGTGGAGGCATATGCTAGCATTTAGATGTGGACACTCATGCAAGTATGTGCAGGGTCCATTCAGACAGACTAGTTCCTATTGACTGTGCATGGTAATATCAAAGGCTGGATGACCATTTGTGGTGGGCTGCGAGCTGAAAGGTCAGGACGGACGGCACATCTCTTTTACCCCAGTGCTGGGCAATTTTAGTGTGCTTGGACGAGCGGAATGAAGTGGATTGGGCCCTGGTGGCCAAAGACATTTATTGTTTTCTCCTCTTTGTTGGACATTTTAGGTAAGTTATATGCACCTAATTGTTCACCACTCTAACTGATATCCAATATGTACGAAAATGGTAAGATCTTGAGGAGGAACAAGGTAGCAGTGAAGGCCCATCCCTTAACCTGAATGAGTTCGTACAAATTAAATACAAAATAATGAAAAAAACATAAATGTATAGCCTGAATGCACTGTTAAGTCGATTATTTTCAAAGCGTCTCTGACTACAATGCGATAACCTGGTACATGTGGAATGTAATCGATGTGCGCTTCAAAATCTGTAGCTCAAAGGGACTTTGTCTAGCAGATGGTATCTAGCTGATACATTTTACAGGGCATAGTTAGTTCACCCAAAAGATGAAAATTTGATGCTTTAATCTGCTTACCCCCAGGGCATCCAAAGGATGTACGTAGCGGTGACTTTGTTGCTTCAGTAGCAAACACAAACCTGAGATTTTTAACACAAACACAAGCTTGCAGTCTGTCAGTTCTTGATAATGGATTGGTGAATGAGATAGTCACGGCTAAAACCCATCTCACATGATCCTTCACGAATATTCATGTACAGCATGCTATATGTGATTTGGTGCTCAGGAAACATTTATTATTTATTATTATCCATGGCAATGTTGAAAAAAGCTGTGCTGCTTAATATTTTGCGTACCTGAACTGCATATACTTATTTGTTCAGAGTTCTCGGGAGAAAGAAGCAACAGCATTTATGTTGAAGATGAAAATCTGTTGTAAAGTCATTCACTGTCACTCAGTCTGTAATGAGCCTTGACACTTATGATGGCTGAATGTTATCTAAATGAACCCTATTGTGAAAGTGTGTTTACCGAAAATTCTGTTCTCTTTTTTTTCATATCTCGAACATATAGTTTGGACGTTATTACATGATACCAAAGATTATTGCACAAATCTACAGGACAGAAGATCACCTTGAACTACCTTTCCATTTTTTTATTAATTAATTAATTAATTAAGTGGGAAAAGATGGAAGATAGGATTTTCGTTCCCTATTTGATTATTTGGCCATGTGAAACACGTATTAAGATTTTTGATATTAGTAGTTAAGGTCTCTCTGAACAAGGCCATTCTTGTTGTAGAGGTGTAGACTCATCTTCGAGGATTGTTTGGAAAGGGAACATACCTGCAGGTTAAGCCTGAAAATTCTCCACACAGGCCCATTCTGGAAAGGAGGGCTGCAGGTTTCCCAATTTCTGTTTATTTGCAGAGCTGGATGGATTTGGCAAGCGAAATGTGCTGACTCTCCTGTTATGGCAAACACTTAGAAGAATCGCAAATTGAAGGTGGCCTTCTTGCTGCTGCCATCATTTATTCCCTTGGAGTTACTGAGTAGAAGACACCACTTGCCAATTCTTTATTATTACTTGTTAGGTTTTGGATCCGTATATCAAGAAAAAGTTCAATTGTAAGCAAATTCTGCCGGTACACTAGATCGGATCCCATTTGATGGTCTCACGCACTGTACTCGTATACCACTGTTCTTACAGATGGAAACAAGGTGCTTTGATCTCTTTACCTACTAGAGAAAAAACTGAAACACCTTTATATATTAGTTTTAGTTATTAAAGTTTTTACTCTTATTCATTTTGGTTATTTATTTTAGTCCGTTGTTTGATTTTTTTTTTCTTCTAGTCAGTCAGTTACTTAAAATTTTTATTCTCCTTCATTTTAATTATTTAATTAGTTATTTACATTTATTTAAAGTTTTAAGTCTTTTAATTTATTTAGTAAGTCAGGTGCAAAGTTTTCATTTTCTTTAGTTAAAAACTTCTTTATTTAGTGAGAGGTTCTCTTTCATTGATATTTACTTACACAATTTTTGTTAAACTTTTAAGTTTTTTATTCTCTTCAACTTTGGTTAGTTGGGGGTGCACTTGTGTCCTTGTATATACGTACGTCAGGTGAGAGATGTCTCTTTAATGCCTCTATATTTTTGTAGATATGGTTGTTCACCATATTTGTGAAATCTTAATTATAATGACGTACCAAAAAAATAACATCTAGTCACATCTGGATTGTTGGATTTGCTGACTATGTTGCAACCAAAGAGATTAACAACTCGTGTATGTGGCATGCAAATTGGTTCACGAAATAGCAAGAATCCATCAACAGGGCAACAAAAAAAACCTGACAGCCCAGCTCAAACTTGAAAACCTCTGTAGCACATTTTCAATTAAAACCTTGAAGAGCAGCCAGCTTGCAATGATTCCATTACGCACCAGCTCTGGCATGGAAGTGCAGTGACATGTGGTCTGGCACGGTTGCATTGGTGGTGGTTGGTTTAAGGAATAGTAATCATCGCAGTGAGGCTCTATGGGGTATGAGTGATCATTAAACGGAAGGTTAGCATGTCTTGCATTGTTGTCTAAACAGACAACTCGCAAAGCTTTCCTGCTGTTTTCATATTCATTGTTGTCATTATGACGGAGTGTAATTGCTTGAGATAGAACAGGAGTTTGCTTTGCCTCCAGGCCCCACACACTTGCACAACTGGCATTGTGTTGCACTCACGCTTTGCCTCTGAGGTGAGGAGAAGGTCTTGTGGCGGTCATCAGGAAGGACAAAGCTCGGCAGGCGTGCCACTGAGGGATTTAAGCGTGACCCTGGGTTGGGGTCGTGGCCTGCCTCTAAACGAACGACTTTTATGTGTGTGCTTGGTGATGGAGTGTCTTTGACTTAATAACGCAATGGTTTGTGTGTTTGTCTTTAGGCTTTAGGATTCTTATGATGAGCTGTCCCTTAAAGCTGATGTATAGTCGATCTGGGCTTTTGAGATGAGGACTAGAGGGTTGACCCTGAACTAGCGGTCACAGGGCTTGTGTGGTCACATGCTTCTAATTAGAGGAGCAATAAAAGCCAAGATGTTGACTGGGCGAAAGGACTCTGAAATGAAGCCAAAGTATCTGTCTGATGTTGTTTTTTTTGGGGGATTAAGATGACGGGGCATAATTTGGTATCTCAGAATCATGGGACAAATCTGTGAGGGTGTGTGGCAGTATTTCAGAGTAGCTGTTAGTAAAGAAACTTCAGGTCCTTCAGCTAATATGGCAGTTTAACTATATGTTCTGATGTCTTCAACAAAGAAACAGGTGATCAAGCATCTTTTAAATGTTTTGTCTTTGATGTATTTTTATATCTATGTTTTTGCCCAGTAAGTGTCACAAGTGGGGCTGCTCAGTTTAGCCAGCAATTCATTTGCGATATTCTGACAATTCCAATTGTGATTTGTATTGTGTACGTATTTCAAATCTCATGTTGCTGCTGCATGATAGATTTAGGTTCAAAATAACAAATGCGCTGTAATCACCCTGAAATATGATGTGTAAAATTGTTTTATTAATTAAATTACATTTTAAAATACATTTTCTTGTTTGTTTGTTTGTTTTTGTTTTTTGTTTTTCTGGAGTGTGAGTGTATTTTTGTGAGGGGTTTTTGTTATGTGGAGAATATATATAATGTTGCATTATTTAATTTAAAGATAGTAAAAAAACCACCAAAACAATTGCTGAAAATAAAAATATTTATTTTACATGGTTATTTACTACATTAGAAAGTTATTGTAAATGATTAATAATGGAAAAAAATATAAACAATGACAAACACTATGTAAAATAAAAATATTTATTTCAGATGGCAACTGCTTGATTCTGACTGTTAAGCCAATTTTTTTTTTTGTCACCAAAGAATTAAAAAAAAAAAAGTAATGTAAAAAAAGACAAGTAAAACCAGTAAAGATCCAAGTAACCAGTGCACAAAGTAATCTCTAGTATGTCTAATGGGAATCTTCTCTCTTTTTTCTTTTTTTTATAAAATGCACAGCAGTACACCTGAATATGATATATGAATATGACAGGGCATCTGCAGCATTAATTTGAAAATCCAAAGATTTTAAAGTTTGAGAACTTTTTGACGTTGTGCATGTACCGTAGTCAGAAACCTCTCTGAACCCAGTTTGCAGAGAAAGGGAGCTCTGCTGTGCTCAGCGTGCTGGATTTTTCAGTGCACAGTCCAAAATTAAAAAGGGTCCCATATTCTGACGCATGGCCAAACAGAAAAAAAAAACTTATTAGAAGGATGCCGAAATTAAAAAGCTGCCAATGTTAATCACAATATAAATGGCCCATGGATGGATGGATGGATTAATGGATAGATATTATAATATCATATATCACCTTTTTCTGTTAGTAGCATGCGTTTTAATAGCTAACCTCGCCCATTGTGACATCTCATTTGTCCAAAAATCTAGCTTCACATAAACTGTGTAATAAAAAATCAAAATATGTTCTGATTGGCTTTTGTTGTGCCCACGTCATGGCAGTGTTTTCACTTTGCAAATTCGAACAAATCACAAAAATCGCTTGTCACTAGGGAGTCTTTTTACATTGAATCTTTGGACACAGAGTATTTGCTTCGATTGTAGTTGAAGATCCCACAGGCTTGGCCTCCTCCTAAAGTAATATAAAGTAGTAATTCTTATGCAAGAGGCTGTAACAGGAAGTGTGTGTGCATCCCCTTTGTCAGTGTGCACCCAGCAGTGATGATGTCACGTGACCGGGGGGGGTGCCAGTCTGGCCACGCCCACGCGGTGCGCCAGGCCGAGCACAGTGCCGGGGGTGAGTGCGCTCCTCTTACTCATCTCTAACTGCTGGGAAAAACCAACACTCATGCAGCCTCTACAGGGTTATTACGTGTCCACAGTCTTACTTACCCAGCATAGTATCCTGTAATGGATATTATATGTGACGGTATATTAATGTTTATGATCATACCATGGTAAACGTATGAGGTACAAAATTTATAGAATCTTAATAGTTATTATCCCTGTCAACCGGTGCGTCTGAGGTGGGGTCTGGTGGGTTGGTGTCTAATCCACACCTGTTGGGAAATGATCAAAATTAATGACTATAATGACAATTAAATTATCCCCCCAAAACATAATTGGTTATACTATCAGTACTCACACTTCTTCTTTTTTTAATTTTCTTGTTTGAAAGTAACTTTTATTCGCAAGGGGGGGGGGGGAATGCAAGCGATCAAAAATGGGACAGTAAGACATTTATAATGTTACAAAAAAGATTTGTTTTTCAAATAAAATGCAATGTCTTTTTAACCTTCTTTTCATCAAGAATCTCGAAAAAAAAACAATGAATCATTGGTCTCCACCATAAGAATATTAGGCAAAACAAAGACTGCTTTCAAAAATTGATAATACTCAGGAATGTTCCTTTGAGCACCAAAGGGTCAGCATAATTCGAAATTGATTTATGGAAGAGTAATGACTTGCTGTAAATGAATCTTTTCTATCACCAGATTATATTACAATAGGAAAACCGTTATGGAAATTGTCATAAACTTAGGGGGGACAAATTTACCGTATCTTACTGCATTTTAATCAAATAAAAATGCAGGGCCTAATGAGACTTCGAAAAGAACATCGAAAAAAAATGCTTATTCATATACACAAATATTTCCCCATTAAAACTTTATATGAATGTTTTTACAAGTGATGTTTTATAATGCACTGTACCAACCATCTGTTGTTTTTAAAAAGCATTGATATTATCATGGAACAACCAATACAAAAATAATTATGATACCATCGGTTACTTTTTTTTCCCTCTTGCTAGTTATGATGTTTAGCATTTTCCTTGGTCAACAAAAATGTTTTAGGAAGCAGTTCGTCATTCTTTAATTAATATGAGGAAATTGCATGATTCTGGTAAAATCCGTCACGAAACTCTGCACAGGGACACAAGTAAGTTTGAGGATCCAGACCACAGTATTTATTATTAAAGGGTTAATCCAAAATCCAAAGTCCAAAAAAAGCACAGCAAAAGGTCAAATTGTAGGGATTTGGGCTGACGCGAAAACTGACGTTTGAACATTGGATTCATGTCGGATCCCCGGCAAGTGCAGATGTTTCGAAACACTGCTCGAAGTGTGATTCGAAACACCCATGTCAGGCATGACTAAGTGCGAATAAAGAAAAGCATCGGAGCATTTCACAGTGTTTTCTAAGACTCCTGAATCATACTTTTTGATTGACAAGGGATCGGACAAACCACATGATTCGCACATCTGTCTTAACCTTAACTGCCCGCAAAGTCATAAAAGTGGAGAGTTAATGCAGCAGAACAATTAATATATTTAAACAGGAAATCTTTATTTATAAAAATTGCCAGGCGTGTGGCTGATGTCTTTTAATAATGTTACATTTTTTCATGAGCCAAAATGGTCATATTCACATAAAGTTCCATTCAGTTGTCGAGAGATGCGTTACCAACACCATTACAAAGAAACAGAAACAATAAAAACACCAACTTTCTCAAATATTTATTAGAATTATATTTATGCTTCACCACTAATCCAGTGACAGGTTTCAGCATGGCTGATACGCAATCCGGGCACTCCTAACCACTCCCCCACTCTCATGCATGGTTCGGGAATGCCTGAGCACAACATATATGCTATATCTGAATAATTCGCTAACTGATTCCCGCTTTTGATCAATAATACTGCTTCAAAAGCAATACTTTCAAACGCCCACTAGGTGTCACCATTAGAGATGGCGGTCGAAGTGTTTAAAGCCTCATGCACTTCTTTGCGACTTTTTTCAGTCTTTCATGAAGCCCTCCGCTCGTGCCCCACTCACCAATAATATGGGCTATCAGTCCCCAAACCATAACAGGGCCAAAACATAATCAAAGGGTATATCCAAAAATTAGGCAAAACCAGGAAACAAGGCTATCGAATTCCAAAAGTACAGACCCGTTCAGGACATAGCTGCTGAATGAGCTGTGAGAGAGCACCGGCTTATTCTAGGGTGAGCTCCCCAGGCCCTTAAGAGGTACCACAGCGTTGTGCAAAACATGAGGTGCTGATGAGAGACGCGGGCAGAGGTTCGGGCGACTGACAGTCCTTGACAGAGTGGCAGAAGTCTTGGCTGGCGTTCCCTCTGGTGGCCCTCACGTCACTCCATATTGTGATCGTGGACAAAAATCGGTCCTGCTGCGCACATGTACTTAACTACTGAAGTCTGTGGCATTGTTTTTGACAGTTGAGTATACAGGCTTGTAGGTCCTTGTGTAAGACCTTGTGAGTTTGTCTGACGGCTGTTGTCGCCAGTGCAGTTGCTCTCGTGAGACGCTCCCGGGACCTGTCTCCATGAGAGGCCTCATGCAGTTTTAGCCTGAGCGGCCCATTGATCCTGAAAATCACAGAGCATCCCTCTGGAGAGGTCGTGGGCTGTCTCTCTTTACACCTGTCATTGGCACATACAGACCATTTCACCATTAAAGTGATTGAACTTTTAATATTTAAATAAGCAGTTTTTGTTACCTATTATGAATAGAGCAAGCACTACTGGTGGATTTATTTTATCCTGTAAATAATAGTATTTTTTCTGTTTTCTGTGTGTCTTCACTAATGTCGTTTTCCTCTCTGCTCTCCTCTGCTCTTTCTTCAGCTCTTCCAATGCCCATCCTTGTTTCTTCACCCCTTCCTCCCATTCCCTCTTTTCTTCTTCACCCTTAACCCATTCCAGCTTTTCTCAGGCCTTGATCAATTCTTTTTCTTCTGCTCATCTTTTTCCAAGGTCTCTAGGTTTTTACCCATGGCCCAGTTAATGCACAGAATGTCATGATAGTATTTAGTAAATTTCATTTCCTGAGCTGTGTGCATTACTTCTTACCCAGCTTTATCAATATTTGACAGCATTTCATGTGCTTTTGAGAATATAGTACACCTCTTGTTTTATTGTCTGAGTTAACCAGAACCATGGATAAAAGACATTATAAGTTGAATTTTCAGCAGTCATTACTCCAGTCTCAGAGTCACATTATCCTTCAGAAATCATATAATATACAGTGTATGTGTGTCCAAACCCAGAATTGCAGTATTGCATGTATTGCAATAGCAATGAATATGTAATGAAATAGTGCTAATGAGCAAACACGAAAGGAAATTTGGAGAATTTAAACCACCAAAGAGAAAGCCATCGAATTGTTCTTGAGATGACGGAAGTGCAAAATAATTAGCTAAAATTGATTATGTCTCCTATCTACTCGTCTCGTAACACACACAACCCACAAACTCCACACGTACCGTAGTAGCTACAGCCTGCCTCGAAAGGGGAACAGAACAAAGAACATGAACACGTATCAGTGGTCCGGTGGTGACGCTGGCTGTGGTGCATTGGTGTGAGGTTGCCAAATGTGGGTTGAACACCTGGTATTGGGTTGTCAGTGGAAAGAATAAGTCATGTGTCCATGTTTGTTGCAAATGCCAATCGGGTAGCTAATTGGACTAGGGATCGAGGATAAAATGATGCATTTTTTCAGGGCGTATGCCGATACCTACGATTATACAGATCAGCTGAAGCGCACGATAACCGCATATTTTGAACCCGATATGTGTTAGTTGTAAAAAATGACAAATTAATGTCAACAATTTTAAGGCATATATAAATAAAGGGGATTACGTGTACAAACGATCTCTCTTTTAAATATTTTAAACACATCTTTAATTTGAGAACTGGTAGATACAACCCCATTAATATTAATACTAAACAAACAACAAACCCACACACCCGCCCCCCTGGCCACCCCCCCTACCGAGACCCCTCCAAACCCCCCCCCTTCCCCCGCACTCCCTACTTTCCTCCCCCCCCCTCTCTCCTTCGCGCCGCACCCACCACCCAAATGTAACAGCCAGCCACCCACCCCCCAAAACTCCCACACCCACGCCACCCTCCCCCCCACACCACCCCGAGCATTCTGATCATAAAGCTACATAAAACTTAAAGCAAATTTAAACGCAGCAACAAATGAACAAATAATGGAGAAAATAAATTGTTTAATCTAGATATATAGGTATATATATATAGATATAATATATATTTATATGTGTGGCGCACGTGTGGGTGTGTGTGCGGTGTGTGTGGGCTGTGGTAGTTAGTTAATGTAGCATTTTATTTGCAACCAGAATTTTTTTCGTGTGCCCTTTTACTTTTTAAAATCACACACAAACCATATTTGTAATAGTGTTTTTTTTTTTTTTTTTTTTTTTAGGACTGTTATCACGGCCGATACAAACTAGGAAGGTATGACAGGAGCAGCGTCTCATCCAGAATACGTGCATGCAACCTACTACCCCGTCAACCACAGAGACTTATTGGACACATTTACCAAACCGTTATTAGCTAGGGTTATTAGCAGGTGTCGATTTTGTGAAATAAACAGCAGGGTGCGGATGCTTTTTTTGAAAGATTTTATGAAATGTTGTAATACGGACAGGGAAATCGTATTAGTCCCGCAGTGTACATCTCAGTTTAATAAACTATTCATTAGCAAGTTAATTGCCCATACGTCTAGGGCATTAATTGTTAATGATTTTAATGGGTCCGTTACGCGTTATTCAAAACATGCTACCCAACACCCAATTTACATCGAAAGGTCCCAGTCGGGGGGGGACAAGCCCCCCCCCGACCGCACCCCCAAGACCACCTCCCCACCCCTTAACACAACGGTCCAAGCTTTCCCCCCCTCCCGGAACTCCGAATCAGTTTAAACCCATTGCCGTGCGGTTAAAATGATTCACTGTTTCGATGCGCTTCAATAGGATGCGGTCTTAAACAATAAAAATGCTTAATATCGGCGCCGATAATCGGCCATGCCGATAATCGGTCGACCCCTACATTGTACATCATGCATTAAGTATGAAAATCCACATTCAGTACTATGCAAGTATCAGTACGAATATACAAGCATCAATACTGCAAAGCACTGCACTTAGTAAATATATGAGGCAGTAGAGGTATTGCTGCTTTTCGTCTGTCTTTCATCTGTGTCACATGATCAGGCTGGGTGTCAGATGAACTGTGCAGTGCTGTGGGATCTGAACTGCTTTACTGCAGATGCCTGGAATGAGGTTCAGAAAACATGGGTGAGGCCTTACTCAAATTATTACTTAATATACACAAGGAGCCAGAGATAATATCTGTTATCATTAACGTTTGTAAGGACATGAGGTTCACTGTGGTGTGGAACTTCTTTGACAAGTATTAGCCTTGCTTTCCAGTAGCACTAGAATTAAATGCTGACCAGCATGACATAGCAATATTGGCTCAACCGGTGTACGTTTCTGAGTGGGTTTATGTGTTTTCTTGACCAATGGTTGACGGGGAGTATTCAGGAAAGCCCTTTTGAGTTTTTTTTAGATTTTAATATTCAGGGAAGCCTGTTTGAATTTGTAATATTTTAATATTAAGAGGGAATTCCCAACTCGTGGGAGCTGTGTGGCGCCATCGGGGATTCCTGATAAATTGGTGTTGGGGGCGACGATGGTGGTCTTTCTCTTATTCCCATTGTTCCTCTTGGTCATCTCTCTCTTTGCTTCCCTGGAGTGATTCAGTGTCTTTTTTTATTGTTTAATTTGTGTTTTTGTGCATCTGTTGATTCTGAGTAATCTGGTATATAGTGTAATGTGTTGTTAGTGTTTTTTTCTAATCAGTAACGGGTAGTGGATTTATTTATTAGCTCACACTTTGGTTATTTAGTAAGCATTGTGGGGGAAGCAGAACTCCGGAAAACTCACCTGTTTCATTTTATCAGGAGTCAGGTGAGATCTGCTGGTGAGAACAGGCTTAGGCAGGTGTTTTCTGTTTTTATAGCTGCCCTACCGGTGTACTGTTATTGTAGATATTTCTTTGCATTTATTTGTTAATATATTTTTGTAAATATTTTTCTGTGAATTATTGTGTAGTGTTTTTTTCTGGTTAAGTTGTTTCTTTTTTATTGAAGTAAATGAAGGCATGGATTGTCATCTTGGAAATGGCATCAAGTGTCTGTGACTTATTAATACGTTTGGTCCGGATCCATTATTTGTTTTATTCGATTTAACAAGCTATAAATTTTGTTATTGCCCATAACAATAAATATATATATAGGAGGGAGCCACTTCAAGGGGCAGCTTGGAGGGCGGCACTACTGGGGCAGCTGTGGCCTAATAGTTAGAGAGTTGGACTTGTAACCCGAAGGTCACAGGTTCAAATCTCGGTGCCGACAGGAGTTGTAGGTGGGAGGGAGTGAATGAACAGTGCTCTCTTCCACCCTCAATACCCATGGCTGAAGTGCCCTTGAGCAAGGCACTGAACCCCCAGTTGCTCCCCGGGGGCTGGATATATAGCTGCCCACTGCTCCAGGTGTGTGTTCACGGTGTGTTCACTTCTCACTGCTGTGTGTGTGCACTTGGATGGGTTAAATGCAGAGCACCAATTCCGAGTATGGGTTAGCATACTTGGCAAATGTCACGACTTTCACTTTTTTCACTTTTTTTTTTCAAAATAATTGAATTAATAAATACATAAATATCTACATACATAAGTTTTTAAATACATTGTAGTGATATTTTAGTATCATTAGCATCCTATTATATCTTGTAATTATATTATATCCTATTATATCCTATTTATTCAGCTGTCAGTATGTTGGGTGATATGAAGAACTGTACTGTATGTAGCACTAAATGCAACATGTTTAAGTGGAAACATAAAAGGGATAGTCCAACCCAAAATGAAAATTGTCCTCATTTACTCACCCTCGTGTTGATCCAGAACTCAATGACTTTATCCTGGGGAACACAAAAGACACAATGGAAGTCAATTGAAAACAGGGCAGTTTAGAAACCAACATTCCTCAAAAAGTCTTCTCTTGTGTTCCTCGGGAGAAAGAAAAATTATACAGGTTTCGAATGACATGATTGTGAGTAAATGATGAGAGAATTTTCATTTTTAAGTAAGTAAGTAAGTTGTGACATTTGCCAAGTATGGTAACCCATACTCTGAATTGGTGTTCTGCATTTAACCTATCCAAGTGCACACACACAGCAGTGAGAAGTGAACACACTGTGAACACACACCCGGAGCAGTGGGCAGCTATATCCAGCAACTGGGGATTTTGGGTAAACTATCCCTTTAACGCTTCCAGCTTCGATCAGAGCGGGTTTTAAAACAACAGTAGCTATATTCACAATTCCCCCTCTGAATTTCTAAATTAGTTTGACTGCTGTGTGAAGAACAGCAATCTGAGCTGCTCTAAAAGTGAACATATTGCGTTAGCATGGGTTAGTCAGTTGCCAGGTAGCCTGAGGCAATGCCATATATCAGTGAGACTGGCTGCTCGGGCTCCTGGCCTCTCCAGCGCTCAACGTTCCCACCACGTCCCTGCTTTGGATATTACTTTCACACCAGCCTGCATCACGGTAATGGATGTAGACTCATTCATTATCTCCATCATCACAGGCGCTACACACAGAGCTGGTGTAAGAAGAGCCTCTAGTATGAGGACTGAGAATAGCAGAGACAATTACATTAGGCTTCCCTCATATGCGGCCTGTCAAGACAGTAATACTCGCTGTATTAGTGAGGTGCGGTGAGGTTCAAAGGTCAACTCAAGAAGCATCACGCGCGGCTGCTGAAGATGTATGTTTTGGTGGTTTAGCATTAAATGGGTCATATGATGCTGGTAACAAAAAATGACTGAGTGACCTTTAAAATAAAATAAGTGGCTTGGCGCGGTTTTATGCTAAAAAACACATTATCTACATACTGTACACATTATTGTTTCTCCTTTATACCCCGCCTTCTGAAACACGTCGATTTTTACAAGGCTCAACACTCTGAAAAGCGAGGTGTGCTCTGATTGGCCAGCTATCCAGTGGGTTGTGATTGGCTGAATGCCTGAAGCATGTGACAGAAATGTTACGCCTCTTAACATATTGTGATGCCTTGTCCGACCAGAGCAACAAGACATAAAAATAAAACCCATTATAAAGTGATATAAACATGATTTCTAGTCGTGTTTTCTTTTGGAAGGCAAAAACAAAGTAGGTTCACTTTCTCAATGAAACAGCGTCACACACAGTGGCCTTGAGTGAGCAGAGGCCGGAGGTCTAGAGTGAGCCGCGTTCTAGAGTGAGCCGCGGTCTAGAGTGTGCTGCGGCCGGCTTGAGTGAGCAGAAGCGGGCGGCTTGAGGCGGATTCTACGAAGGAGCATACCTTGTGCTTGCAGCAACCACATGTTGACGACCCCAGGCTGGATTCCACTTTGTCCATGGTGAAAGCCCATTCTGGGATCCACAGTGCAAAGTTGATGTATTTCCTCAGCGACCAGCACGGATCAGCTCCAGACATGACAAAGCGGATATCATCCTCTTTTGGAAGGCCAAACAAAGTAGTTTCGCTTTCACAGTGAAACACACAGCGTCTAAACGACATGGCGGCGGCGGCAACAACAATACTACAACGAGAATAAAAGGTACGCCTTCTTTCTTTGCGTGAACATCTAGGCGGCGTTATGCAAATCTTCCCACATAACAAAAAAAACTTGACGTAGGTATGTGGGGGCGTGTTAGAATAGCGCCATTTCAGGGGGACTGTACGAGTCTCAACTTTTTATAAGAATATCTCTTTGGATTTGAGACTTTAGTCCTTTTTGCAACTTTCAGATCTTCTTTATTCACCAAGAGCGTGTAACACTCAGAGAGAAAGCAAAATTTTGAAAAAATCCGCATCATATACCCCCTTAAAGTACTGATATACTGAAAGAAGTTTAATGTGCTTTTCGTTCCAGGACTTGTGAGAGGTTGTTTATGCATCTGAGGGCATTTCACCTGTATACTGTACTGTATGCTAATAGATTTCTCCATAGTAAATTGTTTGTTTGTGCCTGAGGCTTCGTGGACTCATACGTGTTGATCTTTATGCAAAGTTCTCAGCCTTTATTAATGTACGAAAAGACTATAATCTCTTGATGGCAACGAAGTCGTTCAAACATACATTTTTTCACTACCAGGTCAAACTAATGCTTTTAATAACAAATCTAAGTCCATAAGAGTTCCTTAAAACGGCAAACCTTCTTGCAGGGCCTGTAATGTAAATATATTGTATTGTATGGTAAGTGAAGTGAATGAGCTTGAGTGAGTGAAGTGACAGTGCAGTGAAGTGAAGTGAAGTGGAAGTGCAGTGAAGACTCTCTCAAAAGCGGAACGCGGACGAGAGCAGATCATGCATAACCGAGGGGGATGTGGCTCCTTCACCGTGCACACCACGCTGCCGTTCAAACGGGAAC